>NC_053025.1:494086657-494386657 GCF_003073215.2 Triticum urartu | reverse complement strand
ATCGGAAATTTGAGGTTCAAATTCCTCAGGGCTATCATGTTCCTCACTTGTAGGCAATCCGCACTGGCGAATTCCTAACTCCTCAATCAGAACAAATTCCCCAGAGACCAGAAGATCTTCGTCTCTATCACTGAAGAAATTGACTGAACTGTATGAGATTTCCAATGGCTTCACTCGAAGGGATTGGTAGGTGTAGGATTTTGAGATGAGCATCACCTAGAAACTTTTCCTTAGTTTTACCTCGACCCCCTTTAACAGTACGGTGTTTCCTATGACTCAAGAAATAGAAAATGAAACTACGAAAACAAAAGTCTTCACGCTTCATGTTCCTCGCATAAATATCAAGTCTTCACGGTCACACCAATTTCTTCACTTTCAAAGTCTTCGGAAATCCAAAGTCTTCAGTTGAAGACATTCATTTTTAGGGGTCGACTTTCTCTGTAAATATCAAACTCTTCATAGACTTATAGACCTGTGTACACTCACAAACACATTAGTCCCTTAACCTATAAGTCTTCAATACACCAAAATCACTAAGGGGCACTAGATGCGCTTACAGAGCTCTCTCTAGGCATCGCCCATGGAACCGCGGTGCATAGTAACTAGTAAGGAAGTGATGGCATCCCGTCGCGCCGCGTTCCTCGCCGCCTGCGACCGCACACATGGTAAGGAAGCGATGGCATCTCGCCTGAAAGTGCAACTATCCCTAGGTGGTTTTGGTAATTCATAACAACATATAGCTCATTGAGCTAATGCTATTCCAAGATGATTATTTCAGGAAAGCTCAATGATTGGCATGGCATGGATGTGAAAGTGGAACCCTCAAAATGCTAAGGACAAGGGATTGGCTCAAGCTCAAAAGCTCAAGACTCTTCATTTTATATTTTAGTGATCCAAGATCACATTGAGTCTTTAGGAAAAGCCAATACTATCAAGGAGGGATGAGGTGTTGCTTAATGAGCCTCTTGCTTCATGTGCTTAGTGATATGCTCCAAAACCCTCAACTACTTTCCCATATCCACATATGACCTAAACCCTAAGCCAAACTCGGTCATACCGATTCTTCCTATCCGGCGCCACCGAGTTTCACTTGTCATAAGCCACTGCCAAACCCTAGCAATTCGGTTCTACCGATAAGGATCTCGGTCTCACCGAGATGGGATTGCAAACTCTCTGTTTCCCTTTCGTAACTTTTCGGTCTCACCGAAAGAACGAATCGGTCCCACCGAGATTGCAATGTAAATTCAGTGTTTCCCCTTTGTAACTTTTCGGTCTCACCGAAAGAGCAAATTGAAGGAAATATTCCCTAGAGGCAATAATAAAGTTATTATTTATTTCCTTATTTCATGATAAATGTTTATTATTCATGCTAGAATTGTATTAACCGGAAACATAATACATGTGTGAATACATAGACAAACAGAGTGTCACTAGTATGCCTCTACTTGACTAGCTCGTTAATCAAAGATGGGTTATGTTTCCTAACCATGAACAAAGAGTTGTTATTTGATTAACGGAGTCACATCATTATTGAATGATCTGATTGACATGACCCATTCCATTAGCTTAGCACCCGATCGTTTAGTATGTTGCTATTGCTTTCTTCATGACTTATACATGTTCCTATAACTATGAGATTATGCAACTCCCATTTACCGGAGGAACACTTTGGGTACTACCAAACGTCACAACGTAACTGGGTGATTATAAAGGAGTACTACAGGTGTCTCCAAAGGTACATGTTGGGTTGGCGTATTTCGAGATTAGGTTTTGTCACTCCGATTATCGGAGAGGTATCTCTGGGCCCTCTCGGTAATGCACATCACTTAAGCCTTGCAAGCATTGCAACTAATGAGTTAGTTGCGGGATGATGTATTACAGAACGAGTAAAGAGACTTGCCAGTAACGAGATTGAACTAGGTATTGGATACCGACGATCGAATATCGGGCAAGTAACATACCGATGACAAAGGGAACAACGTATGTTGTTATGCGGTCTGACCGATAAAGATCTTCGTAGAATATGTAGGAGCCAATATGGGCATCCAGGTCCCGCTATTGGTTATTGACCGGAGACATGTCTCGGTCATGTCTGCATTGTTCTCGAACCCGTAGGGTCCGCACGCTTAAGGTTACGATGACAGTTATATTATGAGTTTTATGCATTTTGATGTACCGAATGTTGTTCGGAGTCCGAGATGAGATCACGGACATGAGGAGGAACTCCGGAATGGTCCGGAGATAAAGTTTGATATATATGATAATAGTGTTTGGTCACCGGAAGGGTTCCGGAAATCACCGGAAGGGGTTCCGGATGTTTCCCGAAATGTTTGGGTACGAGAACACTTTATTTGGGCCAAAGGGGAAAGCCCACAAGGTTTTTGGAAAGCGCAAAAGGAAGTTTTGCGGAGTCCAGGGGCCAGACGCCAGGGTCCCTGGCGTCTGGGTCCAGACGCCGGGAACCCTGGCGTCTGGCCCTGGAGTCCAAGAAGGACTCTTGCCTTTCGGGTGAAACCGACTTTGTGGAGACTTTTACTCCAAGTTTCGACCCCAGGGCTCAACATATAAATAGAGGGGCAGGGCTAGCACAAAGGACACATCAAAAAACACAAGTTGATCCACGTGATCTATTCCTTAGCCGTGTGCGGTGCCCCCAGCCACCATATTCCTCGATAATACTGTAGCGGAGTTTAGGCGAAGCCCTGCTGCTGTAGTACATCAAGATCGTCACCACGCCGTCGTGCTGACGGAACTCTTCCCCGACACTTTGCTAGATCGGAGTCCGGGGATCGTCATCGAGCTGAACGTGTGCTCGAACTCGGAGTTGCCGTAGTTTCGGTGCTTGATCGGTTGGATCGTGAAGACGTACGACTACTTCCTCTACGTTGTGTCAACGCTTCTGCAGTCGGTCTGCGTGGGTACGTAGACAGCACTCTCCCCTCTCGTTGCTATGCATCACATGATCTTGCGTGTGCGTAGGAAATTTTTTGAAATTACTACGAAACCCAACAGTGGCATCCGAGCCTAGGTTATTTATGTTGATGTTATATGCACGAGTAGAACACAAGTGAGTTGTGGGCGATATAAGTCATACTGCCTACCAGCATGTCATACTTTGGTTCGGCGGCATTGTTGGACGAGACGACCCGGACCAACATTACGCGTACGCTTACGCGAGACCGGTTCCCCCGACGTGCTTTGTACATAGGTGGCTTGCGGGCGACTGTCTCTCCAACTTTAGTTGAACCAAGTATGGCTATGCTCGGTCCTTGCGAAGGTTAAAACGGAGTCTATTTGACAAACTATCGTTGTGGTTTTGATGCGTAGGTGAGATTGGTTCTTGCTTAAGCCTGTAGCAGCCACGTAAAACTTGCAACAACAAAGTAGAGGACGTCTAACTTGTTTTTGCGGGGCATGTTGTGATGTGATATGGTCAAGACATGATGCTGAATTTTATTGTATGAGATGATCATGTTTTGTAACCGAGTTATCGGCAACTGGCAGGAGCCTTATGGTTGTCGTTTTATTGTATGCAATGCAATCGCGATGTAATGCTTTACTTTATTACTAAGCGGTAGTGATAGTCGTGGAAGCATAAGATTGGCGAGACGACAACGATGCTACGATGGAGATCAAGGTGTCGCACCGGTGACGATGGTGATCACGATGGTGCTTCGAAGATGGAGATCACAAGCACAAGATGATGATGGCCATGTCATATCACTTATATTGATTGCATGTGATGTTTATCTTTTATGCATCTTATCTTGCTTTGATTGATGGTAGCATTATAAGATGATCTCTCACTAAATTATCAAGAAGTGTTCTCCCTGAGTATGCACCGTTGCCAAAGTTCGTCGTGCCCAGACACCACGTGATGATCGGGTGTGATAAGCTCTACGTCCATCTACAACGGGTGCAAGCCAGTTTTTGCACACGCAGAATACTCAGGTTAAACTTGACGAGCCTAGCATATGTAGATATGGCCTCGGAACACGGAGACCGAAAGGTCGAGCGTGAATCATATAGTAGATATGATCAACATAACGATGTTCACCATTGAAAACTACTCCATTTCACGTGATGATCGGTTATGGTTTAGTTGATTTGGATCACGTGATCACTTAGAGGATTAGAGGGATGTCTATCTAAGTGGGAGTTCTTAAGTAATATGATTAATTGAACTTTAATTTATCATGAACTTAGTCCTGGTAGTATTAGCATATCTATGTTGTAGATCAATAGCTCGCGTTGTTGCTTTCATATGTTTATTTTGATATGTTCCTAGAGAAAATTGTGTTGAAAGATGTTAGTAGCAATGATGCGGATTGGATCCGTGATCTGAGGTTTATCCTCATTGCTGCACAGAAGAATTATGTACTTGATGCACCGCTAGGTAATAGACCTATTGCAGGAGCAGATGCAGACGTTATGAACGTTTGGCTAGCTCAATATGATGACTACTTGATAGTTTAAGTGCACCATGCTTAACGGCTTAGAATCGGGACTTCAAAGACGTTTTGAACGTCATGGAGCATATGAGATGTTCCAGGAGTTGAAGTTAATATTTCAAGCAAATATCCGAGTTAAGAGATATGAAATCTCCAACAAGTTCTATAGCTAAAAGATGGAGGAGAATCGCCCAACTAGTGAGCATGTGCCTAGATTGTCTGGGTACTACAATCGCTTGAATCAAGTGGGAGTTAATCTTCCAGATAAGATAGTGATTGACAGAATTCTCTAGTCACCATCACCAAGTTAGTAGAACTTCGTGATGAACTATAATATGCAAGGCATAACAGAAACAACTCCCAAGCTCTTCGTGATGCTGAAATTGACAAAGGTAGAAATCGAGGAAAACATCAAGTGTTGATGGTTGACAAGATCACTAGTTTCAAGAAAAGGGCATAGGGAAGAAGGGGAACTTCAAGAAGAACGGCAAGCAAGTTGCTGCTCAAGTGAAGAAGCCCAAGTCTGGTCCTAAGCCTGAGACTAAGTGCTTCTACTGCAAAGGGACTGGTCACTGGAAGTGGAACTACCCCAAGTGATTGGCGGATAAGAAGGATGGCAAAGTGAACATAAGTATATTTGATATACATGTTATTGATGTGTGCTTTACTAGTATTTATAGCAAACCCTCAGTATTTGATACTAGTTCAGTTGCTAAGATTAGTAACTCGAAACGGGAGGTGCAGAATAAACAGAGACTAGTTAAGGGTGAAGTGACGATGTGTGTTGGAAGTGGTTCCAAGATTGATATGATCATCATCGCACACTCCCTATAATTTCGAGATTAGTGTTGAACCTAAATAAGTGTTATTTGGTGTTTGCGTTGAGCATGAATATGATTTGATCATGTTTATTGTAATACGGTTTTTCATTTAAAGAGAATAAATTGTTGTTCTGTTTATATGAATAAAACCTTATATGGTTACACACCCAATGAAAATAGTTCGTTGGATCTCGATCGTAGTGATACACATAATCATAATATTGAAACCAAAAGATGCAAAGTTAATAATGATAGTGCAACTTATTTGTAGCACTGCCGTTTAGGTCATATTGGTGTAAAGCGCATGAAGAAACTCCATGCTGATGGGCTTTTGGAATCACTTGATTATGAATCAGTTGATGCTTGCAAACCATGCCTCATGGGCAAGATGACTAAGACTCTGTTCTTCGGAACAATGGAGCGAGCAACAAGATTTGTTGGATATCATACATACTGATGTATGTGGTCCGATGAATATTGAGGCTCGCGACAAGTATCATTATTTTCTGATCTTCACAGATGATTTGAGCAGATATGAGTATATCTACTTGATGAAACATAAGTCTGAAACATTTGAAGAGTTCAAAGAATTTCAGAGTGAAGTGGAAAATCATCGTGACAAGAAAATAAAAGTTTCTACGATATGATCGCAGAGGTAAAATATTTGAGTTACGAGTTTGGTCTTCGATTAAAACAATGTGGAATAGTTTCACAAACTCATGCCATATGGAGCACCACAGCATAATGGTGTGTCCGAACGTCATAACCATACTTTATTGGATATAGTGCAATCTATGATGTCTCTTACCGATCTACCACTATCATTTTGGGGTTATGCATTAGAGACAGCTGCATTCACGTTAAATAGGGCACCATCTAAATCCGTTGAGACGACACCGTGTGAACTGTGGTTTGGCAAGAAACCAAAGTTGTCGTTTCTTAAAGTTTGGGACTGCGATGCTTATGTGAAAAAGTTTCAACATGATAAGCTCGAACCCAAATCGGAGAAGTATGTCTTCATAGGATACCCAAAGGAGACTGTTGGGTACACCTTCTATCACAAATACGAAGGCAAGACTTTTGTTGCTAAATTCGGAGTTTTTCTAGAGAAGGAGTTTCTCTCGAAAGAAGTGAGTGGGAGGAAAGTAGAACTTGATGAGGTAACTGTACCTGCTCCCTTATTGGAAAGTAGTTCATCACAGAAATCTGTTCCTGTGACTACTACACCAATTAGTGAGGAAGCTAATGATGATGATCATGTAATTTCAGATCAAGTTACTACCAAATCTCGTAGGTAAACCAGAGTGAGATCCGCACCAGAGTGGTACGGTAATCCTGTTCCGGAAGTCATGTTACTAGACCATGACGAACTTGCGAACTATGAGGAAGCGATGATGAGCCCAGATTCCGCGAAATGGTTTGAGGCCATGAAATCTGAGATATGATCCATGTATGAGAACAAAGTATGGACCTTGATGGATTTGCCTGATGATCGGCAAGCCATAGAAAATAAATGGATCTTCAAGAGGAAGACGGACGCTGATAGTAGTGTTACTATCTACAAAGCTAGAATTGTCGCAAAAGGTTTTCGACAAAGTTCAAGGTGTTGACTACGATGAGAGTTTCTCACTCGTATCTATGCTTAAGTCTGTCCGAATCATGTTAGCAATTGCCGCATTTTATGAAATCTGGCAAATGGATAAACAAAACTGCATTCCTTAATAGATTTATTAAAGAAGAGTTGTATATGATACAACCAGAAGGTTTTGTCAATCCTAAAGGTGCTAACAAAATATGCAAGCTCCAGCGATCCATCTATGGACTGGTGCAAGCATCTCGGAGTTGGAATATACGCTTTGATAAGTTGATCAAAGCATATAAGTTTTATACAGACTTGCGGTGAAGCCTGTATTTACAAGAAAGTGAGTGGGAGCACTACATCATTTCTGATAAGTATATGTGTATGACATATTGTTGATCGGAAATAATGTAGAATTATTCTGCAAAGCATAAAGGAGTGTTTGAAAGGAGTTTTTCAAAGAAAGACCTCGGTAAAGCTATTTACATATTGAGTATCAAGATATATAGAGATAGATCAAGACGCTTGATAAGTTTTTCAATGAGTACATACCTTGACAAGATTTTGAAGTAGTTCAAAATGGAACAGTCAAAGAAAAAGTTTCTTGCCTGTGTTACAAGGTGTGAAGTTGAGTAAGACTCAAAGCCCGACCACGACAGAAGATAGAAAGAGAATGAAAGTCATTCCCTATGCCTCAGCCATAGGTTCTATAAAGTATGCCATGTTGTGTACCAGATCTATTGTATACCCTACACTGTGTTAAGCAAGGGAGTACAATAGTGATCTAGGAGTAGATCACTGGACAGCGGTCAAAATTATCCTTAGTGGAATAAGGAAATATTTCTCAATTATGGAGGTGACAAAAAAGGTTCGTCGTAAAAAGTTACGTCGATGCAAGTTTTGACACGGATCTGGATGACTCTAAGTCTCGATCTAGATACATATTGAAAGTGGGAGCAATAAGCTAGAGTAGCTCCGTGCAGAGCATTGTTGACATAGAAATTCGCAAAATACTTACGGATCTGAATGCGACAGACCCGTTGACTAAAATTATCTCACAAGCAAAACATGATCACACCTTAGTACTCTTTGGGTGTTAATCACATAGCGATGTGAACTAGATTACTGACTCTAGTAAACCCTTTGGGTGTTGATCACATATCGATGTGAACTATGGGTATTAATCACATGGTGATGTGAACTATTGCTGTTAAATCACATGGCGATGTGAACTAGATTATTGACTCTAGTACAAGTGGGAGACTGAAGGAAATATGCCCTAGAGGCAATAATAAAGTTATTATTTATGTCCTTATTTCATGATAAATTTTTATTATTCATGCTAGAATTGTATTAACCGGAAACATAATACATGTGTGAATACATAGACAAACAGAGTGTCACTAGTATGCCTCTACTTGACTAGCTCGTTAATCAAAGATGGTTATGTTTCCTAACCATGGACAAAGAGTTGTTATTTGATTAACGGGATCACATCATTAGTTGAATGATCTGATTGACATGACCCATTCCATTAGCTTAGCACCCGATCGTTTAGTATGTTGCTATTGCTTTCTTCATGACTTATACATGTTCCTATAACTATGAGATTATGCAACTCCCATTTACCGGAGGAACACTTTGGGTACTACCAAACGTCACAACGTAACTGGGTGATTATAAAGGAGTACTACAGGTGTCTCCAAAGGTACATGTTGGGTTGGCATATTTCGAGATTAGGTTTTGTCACTCCGATTATCGGAGAGGTATCTCTGGGCCCTCTCGGTAATGCACATCACTTAAGCCTTGCAAGCATTGCAACTAAATGAGTTAGTTGCGGGATGATGTATTACAGAACGAGTAAAGAGACTTGCCAGTAACGAGATTGAACTAGGTATTGGATACCGACGATCGAATATCGGGCAAGTAACATACCGATGACAAAGGGAACAACGTATGTTGTTATGCGGTCTGACCGATAAAGATCTTCGTAGAATATGTAGGAGCCAATATGGGCATCCAGGTCCCGCTATTGGTTATTGACCGGAGACATGTCTCGGTCATGTCTGCATTGTTCTCGAACCCGTAGGGTCCGCACGCTTAAGGTTACGATGACAGTTATATTATGAGTTTTATGCATTTTGATGTACCGAATGTTGTTCGGAGTCCGAGATGAGATCACGGACATGAGGAGGAACTCCGGAATGGTCCGGAGATAAAGTTTGATATATATGATAATAGTGTTTGGTCACCGGAAGGGTTCCGGAAATCACCGGAAGGGGTTCCGGATGTTTCCCGAAATGTTTGGGTACGAGAACACTTTATTTGGGCCAAAGGGGAAAGCCCACAAGGTTTTTGGAAAGCGCAAAAGGAAGTTTTGCGGAGTCCAGGGGCCAGACGCCAGGGTCCCTGGCGTCTGGGTCCAGACGCCGGGAACCCTGGCGTCTGGCCCTGGAGTCCAAGAAGGACTCTTGCCTTTCGGGTGAAACCGACTTTGTGGAGACTTTTACTCCAAGTTTCGACCCCAGGGCTCAACATATAAATAGAGGGGCAGGGCTAGCACAAAGGACACATCAAAAAACACAAGTTGATCCACGTGATCTATTCCTTAGCCGTGTGCGGTGCCCCCAGCCACCATATTCCTCGATAATACTGTAGCGGAGTTTAGGCGAAGCCCTGCTGCTGTAGTACATCAAGATCGTCACCACACCGTCGTGCTGACGGAACTCTTCCCTGACACTTTGCTGGATCGGAGTCCGGGGATCGTCATCGAGCTGAACGTGTGCTCGAACTCGGAGGTGCCGTAGTTTCAGTGCTTGATCGGTTGGATCATGAAGACGTACGACTACTTCCTCTACGTTGTGTCAATGCTTCCGCAGTCGGTCTGCGTGGGTACGTAGACAGCACTCTCCCCTCTCGTTGCTATGCATCACATGATCTTGCGTGTGCATAGGAATTTTTTTGAAATTACTACGAAACCCAACACAAATCGGTCCCACCGAGTTTGCCTAACCAACTCTCTGGTTAGCAAATTACCAAATTCGGTCTCACCGAGTTTGTGTAATTGGTCTCACCGAGATTACGTTATGCCCAAACCCTAACCATATCGGTTCTACCGAGTTGCATGTCAGTCCCACCGAAAATCTCTAATGGTCACTAGGTTTACATTTTCGGTCCGACCGAGTTTGTTGATTCGGTCCCACCGAGATTGGAAAACTGTGTGTAACGGTTGGATTTTGTGTGGAGGCTATATATACCCCTCCACCTCCTCTTCATTCGTGGAGAGAGCCATCAGAACACATACACCATTCCAACTCATATGTTCTGAGAGAGAACCACCTACTCATGTGTTGAGACCAAGATATTCCATTCCTACCATATGAATCTTGATCTCTAGCCTCTCCAAGTTGCTTTCCACTCAAATCTTCTTTCCACAAAATCCAAATCCTATGAGAGAGAGTTGAGTGTTGGGGATACTATCATTTGAAGCACAAGAGCAAGGAGTTCATTACCTACACACCATTTGTTACTTCTTGGAGAGTGGTGTCTCCTAGATTGGCTAGGTGTCACTTGGGAGCCTCCGACAAGATTGTGGAGTTGAACCAAGGAGTTTGTAAGGGCAAGGAGATCGCCTACTTCGTGAAGATCTACCGCTAGTGAGGCAAGTCCTTCGTGGGCGATGGCCATGGTGGGATAGACAAGGTTGCTTCTTCGTGGACCCTTTGTGGGTGGTTGCTTCTTCGTGGACCCTTCGTTGGTGGAGCCCTGTGTGGACTCGCGCAACCGTTGCCCTTGGGTGGAGCCCTGTGTGGACTCGCGCAACCGTTACCCTTCGTGGGTTGAAGTCTCCATCAACGTGGATGTAGGATAGCACCACCTATCCGAACCACGGGAAAAACATCCGTGTCTCCAATAGCGTTTGGATTCTCCAAACCCTTCCCTTTACATTCTTGCAAGTTGCATGCTTTACTTTCCGCTGTCAATATACTCTTTGCATGCTTGCTTGAATTATGTGATGATTGCTTGACTTGTTCCAAAATAGCTAAAATCTGCCAAGAAATAAAATTGGGAAAAGGCTAAGTTTTTATTTGGTCAAGTAGTCTAATCACCCCCCCTCTAGACATACTTCCGATCCTACAAGTGGTATCAGAACTTTGGTCTCCATTTGCTTGATCTGCATAGCTTTTGGTGGTCATAGCCTTGGTTTCACAACCTAGGAGAGTATGGCGTCTAGCGAGGGAAATTATCACCGTAGAGGTCCTTACTTTGATGGTACTAATTTTGCTAGTTGGAAACATAAAATGAAAATGCATATTCTTGGACATAACCCCGCCGTTTGGGCTATTGTGTGTGTTGGTTTGCAAGGTGAGTTCTTTGATGGGAGAGAACCGAACCGTGAAGCTACCGCGGATGAGTTGAAGATGTTGCAATACAATGCTCAAGCTTGTGATATTCTCTTCAACGGATTGTGCCCTGAAGAATTCAACAAAATCAGCCGCCTTGAGAATGCAAAGGAAATTTGGGACACTTTGATTGATATGCACGAAGGTACCGACTCCGTCAAGGAATCCAAGTTGGATGTGCTCCAAAGCCAACTTGACAAGTTCAAGATGAAGGATGGTGAAGGTGTCGCTGAAATGTACTCTAGGCTTGCTCTCATCACAAATGAGATTGCCGGCTTAGGAAGTGAAGAGATGACCGATAGATTCATCATCAAGAAGATCCTAAGAGCCTTGGATGGAAAATATGATACTGTGTGCACATTGATCCAAATGATGCCCAATTACAAAGATCTCAAGCCAACGGAGGTGATTGGAAGAATTGTTGCTCATGAGATGTCACTTAAGGATAAAGAGGAACTTCACAACAAATCAAGTGGTGCCTATAAAGCCTCATGTGAAGCCCCTACATCATCAAGTGAGAAACAAGACTTCAATGAAGAATTGAGCTTAATGGTGAAGAACTTCAACAAGTTCTACAAGAGTAGAAGCAAAGATAAAAGCTTCAAGTCAAGGTCCTACAATGACAAAAGATCTTCTAGTCGAGAGCGAAACTGCTACAGTTGTGGAAGACCCGGACACTATTCCAATGAGTGCACGGCTCCCTACAAGAGAAGAGAAGATTCTCCAAAAAGAAGAAGCAAAGAATCACCACCAAGAGAGGGAAGGAGTAGAGATGATCGTTATGAACGAAGATACTCACAAAGAAGCAAGGATTCGGAAAGGAAGGAAAAATCATCCTATAGAGTAGAAAATGGAGAGGAATCAGAAGTGAGTAGAGAAGAGTGACCTATGGCTCATCTTAGTGGTTGTTTCCTACATTCAGCATGTGCTCTAATACCATCTTGTAGCGACCCGACCTCAGATGGTCAAGTCTCTGTGCATAAGTGTCATCCCTGGATCGGTAATACTGACACACAGTACTCAAAGGATTTATAACAGAGTAGCAATCACACACTTATTACATTGATAGTCTCCAAAGAGAACTTATTACAATAAATATGGCTTAAGGCCATCTAAAAGATAACAGCAGAAGGCTTGGAAGATAAAGTGAGTCCATCAACTCCAACGGCATAGCTGAGTGCACGACAACGACCTAGCGCACCTGACTCTTCGTCTGAAAGTCTGCAACATGATATGTTGCAGCCCGAAAACGGGTCAGCACATGGAATATGCTGGCAATATAACACAGTAGAGCAATGAACAAGATAAAGGCTATCACTACATGCATATATGGCTGGTGGAGGCTCTACGGTTATAATGTTTTGCGAAAAGCCAATTTTTTTCCTACAACAAAGGAACATGTTTTATTTAACTATCATGGTAGTTGAACAACATTGAGAAGGTTCCTCCAACTCAATCCCCAATTAAAAGTAATTACCAACCCAACAAATTAATTTAGAGTGATGAGATCCACATGATAATTCAAGAACCAGATACTCAAGATGTCCATAACCGGGGACACGGCTAATCATGATTAGTTTGTACACTCTGCAGAGGTTTGCGCACTTTTCCCCACAAGACTCGATCTCCTCCGTCTGATTTCTCGCACTACATGGTGTTTGAGAAACGGATGACCGAGACACGGTCTTTCAGAAACATTAACTCTTTACTCTGGGTGGACAGTTACACCTACTTTCCCCTACATCTGCTAGCCCGCCACTGAAAGAGGTCATGCAACATACTCAACTATGCTAGAGCCCATAATAGCTTGTGGCTGCACACGGAAGTTTCTAGCATGAATAATCTTATGATCCCTTTGAGCCTGGGTGGCAAACCATAGGATGATCTCACGGGTACTCCGGGATATCCTAGGACATCACTGGATTCTCTAGGTGCCCAAACCAACAATCCACCCAGATGTGTATTAAAGTAGCCACCTTAAGTTAACCATTAATTAAACACTCACAACTGTCATGGATCTCTCAAACCAAACCACGTCTACGTGCATAGCATAACAACATAAGCATAACGTAGAAGTAACTCCCATGGTTTGATAATAAACAGGGCAATAGGTTCTACCTCATCATCAACTTCCCAATGCCCACATGTTAATCACATCCTAATCATGTAATGTTTGAGGATTGAAACTAATGCATAAAACTGGGTATGAAAAGAGTATGATCAATGTGTTACTTGCCTTGCTGACGATCCACAGAACCTAGTGACTCGTAATAGCACGCTTTGCACTCCGGGAATTCTATCGTAAACAAGCAATAGCATAGATAAGCACTCAACCATAGATGCATGGGTAAAACTCAAATAAGAAGATCGAATCTGAAAACTCAACTGAAAAGATTCGATCTGCAAAAAGAATCAATCGAATCGGAGCTATGGAACTGAAACTACAGTCAAAAGAACTTTGAATTCAAATTTTCTTGAAACCAAAAAATTAAATTGTCAAAATCATTTTCAAGTTGATTAAACAGAAATTGAGGTTCGAGACGAAGATTTTGGCGTTGGTTTCACTGGACTTGGACAAATGGTTAAGAAACGGCGAGGGTTTGAAGATCAGGGCTAATCTGTGATAAAATAATCGCGGATAGGCCCCTGGCCGAAAAAGAAAACAAAAAGAAAAGACTAACGAATGAACGTTCGCTGTCTGAACCTAAACGGCGAACAGCGTTCGTTAAAACAAATGAACGGACGAACGTCCGCTAAATAAATAAACTGGCGAAAAAACGAACCAATCTAACTAAAAAAATAAACCAACCTAGGTTTTTTTAAGAAAATCACGGTTTTTACCTAAAAACCAAAAAAAGGCGGCGGCTCGAGGTCAATGGCGGCCGCGGGGGAACGAGATCCGGTGGGCGGGGCGGCGTCCGGCGGCGTGCATGCGGCGGCGGGGCGAGGAAGGGCGAGGCGCGGCGGCGTGCGGCGCGCGGGCGGTGGCGGGAGGTGTGGCGCAGGCGGCGGCGGCTGGCGGGCGCTGCTGCTGCTGCTGTTGGCGGCGGCGGCGATGGTGAGAGGCGGCAGGGGCGGCGCTATATATAGGAGGGGGCGGCATGGCTTGGGGAGGGGGCCGGCCCAAGGTGGAGTCCGGCTCGGACTGTGCCTCGGCGTCCGTGCCGGCGACGGCGCGACGCGAATGAGGCGGCGCGGGGAAACAGGCCGGCTGGTCTGCGGCCTAGTGCGGTCCGGGATATTTTTTAAACAGATTCCGCCGAGAAAATCCTAATAAATATAAAAAAATTCTAAAAATGCCAAAAACAATTTTCACCGTCTAAACATAATATTTAGAACTTAGTGAACATTTTCTTGGCCTAAAATGCAATTTAAAAATGCATATTTTTTCTAATTCAAATAAAATGGCAATAAAATCCAAATAAATTATTTATTTGATTTTAATATTTTTCCTCCAATATTTCATTTATTTTGGAGAAGTCATATTATCTCCTCTCATATAATTTTAATATGAAATATTTTCGGAGGGTAAAAATAATTAAAACCAAAATGATCCTTGTTTCGACATTTCAGGGAATTCAAATCTGAAAACGGTGAACTCCCCAACTCTCTCCGTGGGTCCTTGAGTTGCTTAGAATTTTCGAGGATCGCAAAATGCAATAAAATATGATATGCATGAATGACCTATGTATAACATTCCAAATTGAAAATTTGGGATGTTACAAGTAGAGTGTACTTGCAAATATCATCAGCCTCCACCATCTTGCAGAGATCGGTAAAACCAATCTCAGTGACGGTCCACAGTTCGCTGTTCATCGCCATGAGGCGCTTCTTCATACTGGCCTTCCACTTGGGATAATCATGACCATCAAAGATTGGGCATGTCACTGTTTTCATTCTTGCGGTCGACATAACTAAAACTCCAGGCGGTTAAATCAAAATCACACAGAATAAGGGAGTACCTTGTTGTGGTACCAATTAAAAGTGCGTTAAGTCGACTGGAGGGGGTGAATAGGCGATTTTTATGAATTCTTCACAGAGAAATTTCAGAGTGAGGAAATTCCTTAGGGAAGAACTACTTGCAGCGGAACAAGTACTCAGGTGCAAACATAAAAGAGTAGTAGCACAGTCATCATGATGGAATGAAAACAAGCACATAGTACAGAAAGCGTAAACACATGATAAGCAGGTTGAAGACAAACTGACTGAAGAAATTGAGTTGAGGAAATTGAGAAAGTCTTCAGTCAAAGTCTTCAAACAGTAACGATCACGTACAACAACACAGAATGAGGAAATGAAGAGTTGGGGAAATAGAACCAGTTAGCTCGGTGAAGACAATGATTTTGTAGACCAGTTCCAACTGCTGTGATAGTTATACGTCTGGTTGGAGCGGCTAGGTATTAAAACCTGAGGACACACAGTCCTCACAGTATTCTCCTTGAACTAAGGTCACACATACCTCGTCCAATCACTCGTGGTAAGTCTTCAGGTGACTTCCAAACCTTCACAGACTCGGTCACTCGGTGATCCACAATTTCCTCTTGGATACTCTAGACCATGACGCCTAACCGTCTGGAGGGTGCATAGTCCCCAAAGGTAACAAGCATCGGTTCCACACAGGAACAATCTCTTTAGTGATGCTCAATCACTTTGGGTTTGTAGGTGCTTGGGTTTTTCCTCACTTGATGATTTTTGCTCAAAGTCCTCGAAGGATGGGATGCTCTGAATAACAAGTGTCAGTTTCTCGCGAAGCAGACAACCAGCTAGTGGTTGTAGGGGTAGGCTATTTATATCCTAGGTAGCAGCCCGGCATGATAAGACATAAATGCCCTTCAATGATATGACCATTAGGTGGGTAGATATTTTGGGACAACTAGCGCATAGCACAGCAACGATCGGAAATTTGAGGTTCAAATTCCTCAGGGCTATCATGTTCCTCACTTGTAGGCAATCCGCACTGGCGAATTCCTAACTCCTCAATCAGAACAAATTCCCCAGAGACCAGAAGATCTTCGTCTCTATCACTGAAGAAATTGACTGAACTGTATGAGATTTCCAATGGCTTCACTCGAAGGGATTGGTAGGTGTAGGATTTTGAGATGAGCATCACCTAGAAACTTTTCCTTAGTTTTACCTCGACCCCCTTTAACAGTACGGTGTTTCCTATGACTCAAGAAATAGAAAATGAAACTACGAAAACAAAAGTCTTCACGCTTCATGTTCCTCGCATAAATATCAAGTCTTCACGGTCACACCAATTTCTTCACTTTCAAAGTCTTCGGAAATCCAAAGTCTTCAGTTGAAGACATTCATTTTTAGGGGTCGACTTTCTCTGTAAATATCAAACTCTTCATAGACTTATAGACCTGTGTACACTCACAAACACATTAGTCCCTTAACCTATAAGTCTTCAATACACCAAAATCACTAAGGGGCACTAGATGCGCTTACAGAGCTCTCTCTAGGCATCGCCCATGGAACCGCGGTGCATAGTAACTAGTAAGGAAGTGATGGCATCCCGTCGCGCCGCGTTCCTCGCCGCCTGCGACCGCACACATGGTAAGGAAGCGATGGCATCTCGCCTGAAAGTGCAACTATCCCTAGGTGGTTTTGGTAATTCATAACAACATATAGCTCATTGAGCTAATGCTATTCCAAGATGATTATTTCAGGAAAGCTCAATGATTGGCATGGCATGGATGTGAAAGTGGAACCCTCAAAATGCTAAGGACAAGGGATTGGCTCAAGCTCAAAAGCTCAAGACTCTTCATTTTATATTTTAGTGATCCAAGATCACATTGAGTCTTTAGGAAAAGCCAATACTATCAAGGAGGGATGAGGTGTTGCTTAATGAGCCTCTTGCTTCATGTGCTTAGTGATATGCTCCAAAACCCTCAACTACTTTCCCATATCCACATATGACCTAAACCCTAAGCCAAACTCGGTCATACCGATTCTTCCTATCCGGCGCCACCGAGTTTCACTTGTCATAAGCCACTGCCAAACCCTAGCAATTCGGTTCTACCGATAAGGATCTCGGTCTCACCGAGATGGGATTGCAAACTCTCTGTTTCCCTTTCGTAACTTTTCGGTCTCACCGAAAGAACGAATCGGTCCCACCGAGATTGCAATGTAAATTCAGTGTTTCCCCTTTGTAACTTTTCGGTCTCACCGAAAGAGCAAATTGAAGGAAATATTCCCTAGAGGCAATAATAAAGTTATTATTTATTTCCTTATTTCATGATAAATGTTTATTATTCATGCTAGAATTGTATTAACCGGAAACATAATACATGTGTGAATACATAGACAAACAGAGTGTCACTAGTATGCCTCTACTTGACTAGCTGCTTAATCAAAGATGGTTATGTTTCCTAACCATAGACAAAGAGTTGTTATTTGATTAACGAGGTCACATCATAGTTGAGAATAGATCTGATTGACATGACCCATTCCATTAGCTTAGCACCCACGATCGTTTAGTATGTTGCTATTGCTTTCTTCATGACTTATACATGTTCCTTAACTATGAGATTATGCAACTCCCGTTTTACCGGAGGAACACTTTGGGTGACTACCAAACGTCACAACGTAACTGGGTGATTATAAAGGCATTACAGGTGTCTCCAGGTAGATGTTGGGTTGGCGTATTTCGATATTAGGTTGTCACTCCGATTGTCGGAGAGGTATCTCTGCCCTCTCGGTAATGCACATCACATAAGCCTTGCAAGCATTGCAACTAATGATGTTAGTTGCGGAGATGATGTATTATGAACGAGTAAAGAGACTTGCCGGTAACGAGATTGAACTAGGTATTGGATACCGACGATCGAATCTCGGGCAAGTAACATACCGATGACAAAGGGAACAACGTATGTTGTTATGCGGTCTGACCGATAAAGATCTTCGTAGAATATGTAGGAGCCAATATGTGGCATCCAGGGTTCCGCTATTGGTTATTGACCGGAGACATGTCTCGGTCATGTCTACATTGTTCTCGAACCCGTAGGGTCCGCACGCTTAAGGTTACGATGACAGTTATATTATGAGTTTATGCATTTTGATGTACCGAAGGTTGTTCGGAGTCCGAGAGATGACTCACGGACATGACGAGGGAACTCCGGGAATGGTCGGAGATTAAAGTTTGATATATATGATAATAGGTGTTGGTTCACCGGAAGGGTTCCGGAAATCACCGGAAGGGGTCCGGATGTTTCCGAAATGTTTGGTACGAGAACACTTTATTTGGCCAAAGGGGGAAAGCCCACAAGGTTTTGGGAAAGCGCAAAAGGAGTTTTGCGGAGTCCAGGGGCCAGACGCCAGGGTCCCTGGCGTCTGGTCCCAGACGCCGGGATCCCTGGCGTCTGGCCCTGGAGTCCGAGAAGGACTCTTGCCTATCGGGTGAAACCGACTTTGTGGAGACTTTTACTCCAAGTTTCGACCCCAGGGCTCAAGATATAAATAGAGGGGCAGGGCTAGCACAAAAACAGATCAAAAACACAAGTTGATCCACGTGATCTATTCCTTAGCCGTGTGCGGTGCCCCCTGCCACCATATTCCTCGATAATACTGTAGCGGAGTTTAGGCGAAGCCCTGCTGCTGTAGTACATCAAGATCGTCACCACGCCGTCGTGCTGACGGAACTCTTCCCCGACACTTTGCTGGATCAGAGTCCGGGGATCGTCATCGAGCTGAACGTGTGCTCGAACTCGGAGGTGCCGTAGTTTCGGTGCTTGATCGGTTGGATCGTGAAGACGTACGACTACTTCCTCTACGTTGTGTCAACGCTTCCGCAGTCGGTCTGCGTGGGTACGTAGACAACACTCTCCCCTCTCGTTGCTATGCATCACATGATCTTGCGTGTGCGTAGGAAATTTTTGAAATTACTACGAAACCCAACAGTGGCATCCGAGCCTAGGTTATTTATGTTGATGTTATATGCACGAGTAGAACACAAGTGAGTTGTGGGCGATATAAGTCATACTGCCTACCAGCATGTCATACTTTGGTTCGGCGGCATTGTTGGACGAGACGACCCGGACCAACATTACGCGTACGCTTACGCGAGACCGGTTCCCCCGACGTGCTTTGCACATAGGTGGCTTGCGGGCGACTGTCTCTCCAACTTTAGTTGAACCAAGTATGGCTACGCCCGGTCCTTGCGAAGGTTAAAACGGAGTCTATTTGACAAACTATCGTTGTGGTTTTGATGCGTAGGTGAGATTGGTTCTTGCTTAAGCCTGTAGCAGCCACGTAAAACTTGCAACAACAAAGTAGAGGACGTCTAACTTGTTTTTGCGGGGCATGTTGTGATGTGATATGGTCAAGACATGATGCTGAATTTTATTGTATGAGATGATCATGTTTTGTAACCGAGTTATCGGCAACTGGCAGGAGCCATTATGGTTGTCGTTTTATTGTATGCAATGCAATCGCGATGTAATGCTTTACTTTATTACTAAGCGGTAGTGATAGTCGTTGGAAGCATAAGATTGGCGAGACGACAACGATGCTACGATGGAGATCAAGGTGTCGCACCGGTGACGATGGTGATCACGATATGGTGCTTCGAAGATGGAGATCACAAGCACAAGATGATGATGGCCATGTCATATCACTTATATTGATTGCATGTGATGTTTATCTTTTATGCATCTTATCTTGCTTTGATTGATGGTAGCATTATAAGATGATCTCTCACTAAATTATCAAGAAGTGTTCTCCCTGAGTATGCACCGTTGCCAAAGTTCGTCGTGCCCAGACACCACGTGATGATCGGGTGTGATAAGCTCTACGTCCATCTACAACGGGTGCAAGCCAGTTTTTGCACACGCAGAATACTCAGGTTAAACTTGACGAGCCTAGCATATGTAGATATGGCCTCGGAACACGGAGACCGAAAGGTCGAGCGTGAATCATATAGTAGATATGATCAACATAACGATGTTCACCATTGAAAACTACTCCATTTCACGTGATGATCGGTTATGGTTTAGTTGATTTGGATCACGTGATCACTTAGAGGATTAGAGGGATGTCTATCTAAGTGGGAGTTCTTAAGTAATATGATTAATTGAACTTTAAATTTATCATGAACTTAGTCCCTGGTAGTATTAGCATATCTATGTTGTAGATCAATAGCTCGCGTTGTTGCTTTCATATGTTATTTGATATGTTCCTAGAGAAAATTGTGTTGAAAGATGTTAGTAGCAATGATGCGGATTGGATCCGTGATCTGAGGTTTATCCTCATTGCTGCACAGAAGAATTATGTACTTGATGCACCGCTAGGTAATAGACCTATTGCAGGAGCAGATGCAGACGTTATGAACGTTTGGCTAGCTCAATATGATGACTACTTGATAGTTTAAGTGCACCATGCTTAACGGCTTAGAATCGGGACTTCAAAGACGTTTTTTGAACGTCATGGAGCATATGAGATGTTCCAGGAGTTGAAGTTAATATTTCAAGCAAATATCCGAGTTGAGAGATATGAAATCTCCAACAAGTTCTATAGCTAAAAGATGGAGGAGAATCGCCCAACTAGTGAGCATGTGCCTAGATTGTCCGGTACTACAATCGCTTGAATCAAGTGGGAGTTAATCTTCCAGATAAGATAGTGATTGACAGAATTCTCTAGTCACCATCACCAAGTTAGTAGAACTTCGTGATGAACTATAATATGCAAGGCATAACAGAAACAACTCCCAAGCTCTTCGTGATGCTGAAATTGAAAAGGTAGAAATCGAGGAAAACATCAAGTGTTGATGTTGACAAGATCACTAGTTTCAAGAAAAGGGCAGTAGGGAAGAAGGGGAACTTCAAGAAGAACGGCAAGCAAGTTGCTGCTCAAGTGAAGAAGCCCAAGTCTGGTCCTAAGCCTGAGACTAAGTGCGTCTACTGCAAAGGGACTGGTCACTGGAAGTGGAACTACCCCAAGTGATTGGCGGATAAGAAGGATGGCAAAGTGAACATAAGTATATTTGATATACATGTTATTGATGTGTGCTTTACTAGTATTTATAGCAACCCTCAGTATTTGATACTAGTTCAGTTGCTAAGATTAGTAACTCGAAACGGGAGGTTGCAGAAAATACAGAGACTAGTTAAGGGTGAAGTGACGATGTGTGTTGGAAGTGGTTCCAAGATTGATATGATCATCATCGCACACTCCCCTATAATTTCGAGATTAGTGTTGAACCTAAATAAGTGTTATTTGGTGTTTGCGTTGAGCATGAATATGATTTGATCATGTTTATTGTAATACGGTTTTTCATTTAAAGAGAATAAATTGTTGTTCTGTTTATATGAATAAAACCTTATATGGTTACACACCCAATGAAAATAGTTCGTTGGATCTCGATCGTAGTGATACACATAATCATAATATTGAAACCAAAAGATGCAAAGTTAATAATGATAGTGCAACTTATTTGTAGCACTGCCGTTTAGGTCATATTGGTGTAAAGCGCATGAAGAAACTCCATGCTGATGGGCTTTTGGAATCACTTGATTATGAATCAGTTGATGCTTGCAACCATGCCTCATGGGCAAGATGACTAAGACTCTCGTTCTTCGGAACAATGGAGCGAGCAACAAGATTTGTTAGATATCATACATACTGATGTATGTGGTCCGATGAATATTGAGGCTCGCGACAAGTATCATTATTTTCTGATCTTCACAGATGATTTGAGCAGATATGAGTATATCTACTTGATGAAACATAAGTCTGAAACATTTGAAGAGTTCAAAGAATTTCAGAGTGAAGTGGAAAAATCATCGTGACAAGAAAATAAAAGTTTCTACGATATGATCGCAGAGGTAAAATATTTGAGTTATCGAGTTTGGTCTTCGATTAAAACATATGTGGAATAGTTTCACAAACTCATGCCATATGGGCACCACAGATGAATGGTGTGTCCGAACGTCATAACCATACTTTATTGGATATAGTGCAATCTATGATGTCTCTTACCGATCTACCACTATTCATTTGGGGTTATGCATTAGAGACAGCTGCATTCACGTTAAATAGGGCACCATCTAAATCCGTTGAGACGACACCGTGTGAACTGTGGTTTGGCAAGAAACCTAAAGTTGTCGTTTCTTAAAGTTTGGGACTGCGATGCTTATGTGAAAAAGTTTCACATGATAAGCTCGAACCCAAATCGGAGAAGTATGTCTTCATAGGATACCCAAAGGAGACTGTTGGGTACACCTTCTATCACAAATACGAAGGCAAGACTTTTGTTGCTAAATTCGGAGATTTTTCTAGAGAAGGAGTTTCTCTCGAAAGAAGTGAGTGGGAGGAAAGTAGAACTTGATGAGGTAACTGTACCTGCTCCCTTATTGGAAAGTAGTTCATCACAGAAATCTGTTCCTTGACTACTACACCAATTAGTGAGGAAGCTAATGATGATGATCATGTAATTTCAGATCAAGTTACTACCAAATCTCGTAGGTAAACCAGAGTGAGGATCCGCACCAGAGTGGTACGGTAATCCTGTTCCGGAAGTCATGTTACTAGACCATGACGAACTTGCGAACTATGAGGAAGCGATGATGAGCCCAGATTCCGCGAAATGGTTTGAGGCCATGAAATCTGAGATATGATCCATGTATGAGAACAAAGTATGGACCTTGATGGATTTGCTCGATGATCGGGCAAGCCATAGAAAATAAATGGATCTTCAAGAGGAAGACGGACGCTGATAGTAGTTACTATCTACAAAGCTAGAATTGTCGCAAAGGTTTTCGACAAAGTTCAAGGTGTTGACTACGATGAGAGTTTCTCACTCGTATCTATGCTTAAGTCTGTCCGAATCATGTTAGCAATTGCCGCATTTTATGAAATCTGGCAAATGGATAAACAAAACTGCATTCCTTAATAGATTTATTAAAGAAGAGTTGTATATGATACAACCAGAAGGTTTTGTCAATCCTAAAGGTGCTAACAAAATATGCAAGCTCCAGCGATCCATCTAGGGACTGGTGCAAGCATCTCGGAGTTGGAATATACGCTTTGATAAGTTGATCAAAGCATATAAGTTTTATACAGACTTGCGGTGAAGCCTGTATTTACAAGAAAGTGAGTGGGAGCACTACATCATTTCTGATAAGTATATGTGTATGACATATTGTTGATCGGAAATAATGTAGAATTATTCTGCAAAGCATAAAGGAGTGTTTGAAAGGAGTTTTTCAAAGAAAGACTCGGTAAAGCTATTTACATATTGAGTATCAAGATATATAGAGATAGATCAAGACGCTTGATAAGTTTTTCAATGAGTACATACCTTGACAAGATTTTGAAGTAGTTCAAAATGGAACAGTCAAAGAAAAAGTTTCTTGCCTGTGTTACAAGGTGTGAAGTTGAGTAAGACTCAAAGCCCGACCACGACAGAAGATAGAAAGAGAATGAAAGTCATTCCCTATGCCTCAGCCATAGGTTCTATAAAGTATGCCATGTTGTGTACCAGATCTATTGTATACCCTACACTGTGTTGCAAGGGAGTACAATAGTGATCTAGGAGTAGATCACTGGACAGCGGTCAAAATTATCCTTAGTGGAATAAGGAATATGTTTCTCAATTATGGAGGTGACAAAAAGGTTCGTCGTAAAAAGTTACGTCGATGCAAGTTTTGACACGGATCTGGATGACTCTAAGTCTCGATCTAGATACATATTGAAAGTGGGAGCAATAAGCTAGAGTAGCTCCGTGCAGAGCATTGTTGACATAGAAATCGCAAAATACTTAACGGATCTGAATGCGACAGACCCGTTGACTAAAATTTCTTCCACAAGCAAAACATGATCACACCTTAGTACTCTTTGGGTGTTAATCACATAGCGATGTGAACTAGATTACTGACTCTAGTAAACCCTTTGGGTGTTGATCACATATCGATGTGAACTATGGGTATTAATCACATGGTGATGTGAACTATTGCTGTTAAATCACATGGCGATGTGAACTAGATTATTGACTCTAGTCAAGTGGGAGACTGAAGGAAATATGCCCTAGAGGCAATAATAAAGTTATTATTTATGTCCTTATTTCATGATAAATTTTATTATTCATGCTAGAATTGTATTAACCGGAAACATAATACATGTGTGAATACATAGACAAACAGAGTGTCACTAGTATGCCTCTACTTGACTAGCTCGTTAATCAAAGATGGTTATGTTTCCTAACATAGACAAAGAGTTGTTATTTGATTAACGAGGTCACATCATTAGATTGAATGATCTGATTGACATGACCCATTCCATTAGCTTAGCACCGATCGTTTAGTATGTTGCTATTGCTTTCTTCATGACTTATACA
This sequence comes from Triticum urartu, assembly GCF_003073215.2. Classification (NCBI taxonomy): domain Eukaryota; kingdom Viridiplantae; phylum Streptophyta; class Magnoliopsida; order Poales; family Poaceae; genus Triticum; species Triticum urartu. The sequence goes on along the minus strand of NC_053025.1, from coordinate 494,362,070 downwards.
TGTTCCTATAACTATGAGATTATGCAACCCAGTTTACCGGAGGAACACTTTGGGTACTACCAAACGTCACAACGTAACTGGGTGATTATAAAGGAGTACTACAGGTGTCTCCAAAGGTACATGTTGGGTTGGCGTATTTCGAGATTAGGTTTTGTCACTCCGATATCGGAGAGGTATCTCTGGGCCCTCTCGGTAATGCACATCACTTAAGCCTTTGCAAGCATTGCAACTAATGAGTTAGTTGCGGATGATGTATTACAGAACGAGTAAAGAGACTTGCCGAGTAACGAGATTGAACTAGGTATTGGATACCGACGATCGAATATCGGGCAAGTAACATACCGATGACAAAGGGAACAACGTATGTTGTTATGCGGTCTGACCGATAAAGATCTTCGTAGAATATGTAGGATCCAATATGGGCATCCAGGTCCCGCTATTGGTTATTGACCGGAGCATGTCTCGGTCATGTCTGCATTGTTCTCGAACCCGTAGGGTCCGCACGCTTAAGGTTACGATGACAGTTATATTATGAGTTTTATGCATTTTGATGTACCGAATGTTGTTCGGAGTCCGAGATGAGATCACGGACATGGACGAGGAACTCCGGAATGGTCCGGAGATAAAGTTTGATATATGGGATAATAGTGTTTGGTCATCGGAAGGGTTCCGGAATTCACCGGAAGGGGTTCCGGATGTTTCCCGAAATGTTTGGGTACGAGAACACTTTATTTGGGCCAAAGGGGAGCCCACAAGGTTTTTGGAAAGCGCAAAAGGAAGTTTTGCGGAGTCCAGGGCCAGACGCCAGGGTCCCTGGCGTCTGGGTCCAGACGCCGGAACCCTGGCGTCTGGCCCTGGAGTCCGAGAAGGACTCTTGCCTTTCGGGTGAAACCGACTTTGTGGAGACTTTTACTCCAAGTTTCGACCCCAGGGCTCAACATATAAATAGAGGGGCAGGGCTAGCACCAAAGACAGAAAAAAACACAAGTTGATCCACGTGATCTATTCCTTAGCCGTGTGCGGTGCCCCCAGCCACCATATTCCTCGATAATACTGTAGCGGAGTTTAGGCGAAGCCCTGCTGCTGTAGTACATCAAGATCGTCACCACGCCGTCGTGCTGACGGAACTCTTCCCCGACACTTTGCTGGATCGGAGTCCGGGGATCGTCATCGAGCTGAACGTGTGCTCGAACTCGGAGGTGCCGTAGTTTCGGTGCTTGATCGGTTGGATCGTGAAGACGTACGACTACTTCCTCTACGTTGTGTCATCGCTTCCGCAGTCGGTCTGCGTGGGTACGTAGACAGCACTCTCCCCTCTCGTTGCTATGCATCACATGATCTTGCGTGTGCGTAGGAAATTTTTTGAAATTACTACGAAACCCAACAGAGCAAATCGGTCCCACCGAGTTTGCCTAACCAACTCTCTGGTTAGCTAATTACCAAATTTGGTCTCACCGAGTTTGTGTAATCGGTCTCACCGAGATTACGTTATGCCCAAACCCTAACCGAATCGGTCCTACCGAGTTGCATGTCAGTCCCACCGAAAATCTCTAATGGTCACTAGGTTTACATTTTCGGTCCGACCGAGTTTGTTGAATTCGGTCCCACCGAGATTGGAAAACTGTGTGTAACGGTTGGATTTTGTGTGGAGGCTATATATACCCCTCCACCTCCTCTTCATTCGTGGAGAGAGCCATCAGAACACATACACCATTCCAACTCATATGTTCTGAGAGAGAACCACCTACTCATGTGTTGAGACCAAGATATTCCATTCCTACCATATGAATCTTGCTCTCTAGCCTCTCCAAGTTGCTTTCCACTCAAATCTTCTTTCCACAAAATCCAAATCCTATGAGAGAGAGTTGAGTGTTGGGGATACTATCATTTGAAGCACAAGAGCAAGGAGTTCATTACCTACACACCATTTGTTACTTCTAGGAGAGTGGTGTCTCCTAGATTGGCTAGGTGTCACTTGGGAGCCTCCGACAAGATTGTGGAGTTGAACCAAGGAGTTTGTAAGGGCAAGGAGATCGCCTACTTCGTGAAGATCTACCGCTAGTGAGGCAAGTCCTGTGTGGGCGATGGCCATGGTGGGATAGACAAGGTTGCTTCTTCGTGGACCCTTTGTGGGTGGTTGCTTCTTCGTGGACCCTTCATGGGTGGAGCCCTGTGTGGACTCGCGCAACCATTACCCTTTGTGGGTGGAGCCCTCCGTGGACTCTCGCAACCGTTACCCTTTGTGGGTTGAAGTCTCCATCAACGTGGATGTAGGATAGCACCACCTATCCGAACCACGGGAAAAACATCCGTGTCTCCAATTGCGTTTGAATTCTCCAAACCCTTCCCTTTACATTCTTGCAAGTTGCATGCTTTACTTTCCGCTGCCAATATACTCTTTGCATGCTTGCTTGAATTGTGTGATGATTGCTTAACTTGTCCTAAAATAGCTAAAATCTGCCAAGAACTAAAATTGGGAAAAGGTTAAGTTTTTATTTGGTCAAGTAGTCTAATCACCCCCCTCTAGACATACTTTCGATCCTACAAGTGGTATCAGAGCTTTGGTCTCCATTTGCTTTGATCTCCATAGCTTTTGGTGGTCATAGCCTTGGTTTCACAACCTAGGAGAGTATGGCGTCTAGCGAGGGAAATTATCACCGTAGAGGTCCCTACTTTGATGGTACTAATTTTGCTAGTTGGAAGCATAAAATGAAAATGCATATTCTTGGACATAACCCCGCCGTTTGGGCTATTGTGTGTGTTGGTTTGCAAGGTGACTTCTTTGATGGGAGAGAACCAAACCGTGAAGCTACCGCGAATGAGTTGAAGATGTTGCAATACAATGCTCAAGCTTGTGATATTCTCTTCAACGGATTGTGCCCCGAAGAATTCAACAAAATCAGCCGTCTTGAGAATGCGAAGGAAATTTGGGACACTTTGATTGATATGCACGAAGGTACCGACTCCATCAAGGAATCCAAGTTGGATGTGCTTCAAAGCCAACTTGACAAGTTCAAGATGAAGGATGGTGAAGGTGTCGCTGAAATGTACTCTAGGCTTGCTCTCATCACAAATGAGATTGCCGGCTTAGGAAGTGAAGAGATGACCGATAGATTCATCATCAAGAAGATTCTAAGAGCCTTGGATGGAAAATATGATACCGTGTGCACATTGATCCAAATGATGCCCAATTACAAAGATCTCAAGCCAACGGAGGTGATTGGAAGAATTGTTGCTCATGAGATGTCACTTAAGGATAAAGAGGAACTTCACAACAAATCAAGTGGTGCCTATAAAGCCTCATGTGAAGCCCCTACATCATCAAGTGAGAAACAAGACTTCAATGAAGAATTGAGCTTAATGGTGAAGAACTTCAACAAGTTCTACAAGAGTAGAAGCAAAGATAAAAGCTTCAAGTCAAGGTCCTACAATGACAAAAGATCTTCTAGTCGAGAGCGAAACTGCTACAGTTGTGGAAGACCCGGACACTATTCCAATGAGTGCACGGCTCCCTACAAGAGAAGAGAAGATTCTCCAAAAAGAAGAAGCAAAGAATCACCACCAAGAGAGGGAAGGAGTAGAGATGATCGTTATGAACGAAGATACTCACAAAGAAGCAAGGATTCGGAAAGGAAGGAAAAATCATCAAGGAGCTACACAAGACGAAGACATCAAGCTCATGTTGGTGAATGGGTATCCGGCTCCGACTTCGACAGCCACTCCGAGAGAAGTTATCACTCCGACTCCGAAGATACTCAAGATGAAGGTGTTGCCGGTCTAGCACTTGTGTCAACCAACTCCTATGACATATTTGACTCACCAAATGAAGGAATTGGAAGATGCTTCATGGCCAAAGGTCCTAAGGTAACACACCCCGAGTATGTTGATTTCAATAGTGATGAAGATGACTTGTTAGGTGATGATTTGCTTGTTGACAACTCTAGTGATGAATACTATGATGAAATGTCAATTAATCATGCTAATCAAGATAAAACGAATGACAATGATAAGGAAAATATTGAGGCTCTAACTAAAGAACTAAACACTCTTAAGTTAGCTCATGAAACTATCTTCGAAGATCATCGAGAACTTTTAAGAGCTCATGAGAAATTACGCTTTGAAAAGCTCAACCTTGAGCAAGAGCATGAGTTCTTAAAAGCAATCAATGATGATCTCCGCAAGAAAAGTTCTTCTTACATTGCCAAGCGTTTACTCTTATCCACTTACATGCCTCAAGTCAAGTCTAGTAACAAGAACAAGAAAGATTCTTCCTCTAGCAGTAACAATGATCTTGCTAAATCCAATATTGTTGCTTCTAGTAGTTCTCTTGATTCCACTAATGACTCCCTTAGCCAAGTTACACTTGAGCAAGAAAATAGCTTATTGAAGGGAATTATAGAGAAAGGAGTGTACAAAAGCCTTGCCGGGAGCAAGCAATTCGAGGAAATTGTGCGCAAGCAAGGAATGCACCGGAAGAATCAAGGCGTTGGTTTTGAACGAAAGTTCAATGCCAATGGAGTTGAGTGGGAAGAAGATCAATACCCCAAGACAAAGTTTGTTCCTCAACAAGAGAAGTATGATACTTCTTTCAAGGGGACACAAGCTCAAGATGATCTTCCACCACAAGACTACAAGAAAAAAGGCAAGGACAAGCTTCAAGAGGAAATTGGCGTATTTGAAGAAGCTCCTAAGACCTTAGTCAAGTGGATTCCCAAGACTACTTCAAGTTCCACTTCATCAAGTACGACTACAACTCCAAGGATTCCCATCAAGATGATGTGGATCCAAAAGAAGAAGAACTAGAGAGTCCTTGAGGGTGACTCCGCCAACATACTTCACTCTTATCATTTAGGCAAGAACAAGTGCAATCGACTTCCACATCCTGCACTAGTTCAAGGAGTCACAAACCCTCTTGTTGGTAAGACAAGGGACAAGATAACCTAAAAGTTTTCATGGACATCATCTTGTGTGTGCATCACTCTATGTCTATCGATATCCTTGTTTGTTCCTTGTGGGACTAACCCATGTAGGTATTGAAAGTGCAATTCACTCAAATGGATAGCTCCAAGTGATCTACATCAACATTGAGCATCCACATCTTCAACATCTACATGAAGTCATCATCGACGAAACCCAAGGTTAGTTCATCCCTCCAAGGGGGGATATCACATCTAGGGGGAGCTTTACTCTAAGACTTGAGATAAAGCAACTCTAAAGATGTGAACACAACAATGCTTTATGTAAAAGTGGTAACCCCACTTGAGCTTAAACGATGAGTATGACCTATGATCAAGTGTTCTCACTTGACTCCTAAGTCAATATACTCATATATAGATGACCTTGTCATCGCAAATTGCTTGATAGATGCTAGAATTGGTTGTGCATGCCTTGCCACATATTTCATTTGCCATCTTATTGTGTGAGCATGCTGGTTGCATATTTTACTCATTCGAGGACATCCACTTGTTGTTTTGATCGTTTGGGTTTATTTCCTTTGCCAAGTGGATGGACAAGAATGCCTAAGAACCTCCTCTAGCTATCTATGCTTTTCTCGTCTCAAACTCTATTCATGCTGCATCACAAAATTTGATCAAGTCAGATTCGAACCACTCTGTGTGAGGAGCGCTTGGAGTCCTCGATTCGTCATAGACTTAAACTTCCAAAACCTCTTTATGATTCTCGGTCTGACCAATACCCCACTTTCGGTCCTACCGAGATCATTAAGTTGATCTAGGTTTTCGATCTCGGTGCAACCGATTTGAACATTTCGGTCACACCGAGTTTCAGTAACTGCATGCAGTTATGAATCTCGATGCCACCGAGTTGTTCCACTCGGTCACATCGACAGGGTCGGGCTATATATAGTCACGGGCAAAATTTGGAAATTTCTCCGAACCCCTTCGCCCGCGCGATAGCCTGCTCTGCCAACGTGGTCTCCGGATCGTCTTCTCGTCGTCAGCCGCCTCTAGTCGCTGGTCTCCGTCGCCATCAACGGGAATTCTGCCCCGCCGTTGCCGCCGTAGCGAGTCTCCGCCGAGCTAGGGTATGGACTCGATCTTTGTGCTATTCTCCAATCCAATTCTCAGCACATTGTGATCATCATGATTCTTGCCACGATTGAAACACTCCTATCCAGTCAATACGCCCGTAGATTAGCTTTGATTCGAAAATTTTAGGGTTAGGTTTCCGCCGAAACCATCTCGGACCCACCGAGTTGAAAAACTCGGTCCCACCGATTTGGCTTATGCCATTGCACAAGTGAGACTCGGTCTGGCCGAGAATTACTTATCGGTGTGACCGATTTTGGAACTCTGTGAAACCCTAGCAGTCTCGGTGCCACCGAACTGTGACTCGGTCCAACCGAGTTCACTAGTTTAGGTTCCAAAACTGCTTCGGTATCACTGAGTTTAAAAATCGGTAGATCCGAGATGATTTTAGTGGGAAACTAAAACTAAATTTTTGGATCATTCTTTTGCAAAAATCTCTGCATTTTGTGATGCTCATCTATTCTACCTCATCTATAAACTATTCACAGGGTCAGCAGTCAGAGCTTGCAGCATGTCTGATCAGAGTGACAGCCAGAACTTGTCAGAGCAGCAAGTGCAGATGAGTGAGGGCACTAGTCCCTCCAGCTCTTCAGATGATGGCAGCAGAAGTACCCCAAGCAATCTGCCAAAAGCTGCCACCAGACAGAGGAAGAAGAGAACTTCAGACTCCGAAGATGAAGATTATGTGGCAGAGGAAGAGGCCACTTCAAAGAGAGTTGAGCCAGCTCAAGGCACAAAGCCAGGACTGAAGATCAAAAGGCCAGCAGGCAGGCAGCCTATGTCAAAGGCTAGGGCTTCAACTGAAAAGCCTGCACCCAAAGAGCCAGTTGTTGCTGAAGGCAAGAAGAGGAAGGAAAGGGTCAAGAAGACCGTAGCCAGAGTGCTAGGAAAGGCTTCCATCATGGAAGAGAAAGAGGAAGAAGAGGTAGCTGCACCAGCACCTAAGGCACCCAAGCTGATGGGTGATGCCATAAGATTAGGGGCTACTGCATCTAAGCCCAAAGCTGCCTCCAAGCCAAAACCAAAGAGGAATACAAGGAGCATTCCTGCAGCTGAGAAGAACAAGGCCCCAGTGCTTGAGACTGTTGCTGAAGAAGAGGATGAAGAGCAAGTTCTTAGAAAGCTCAAGCCCAATATCCCAGACCACAATGATGCTCATCATGTGGCTGAGGACATGAAGCTCAGGAGAGATTCAGGGCTGAGGAAGTGGAGAGAAGCAGACCCGTATGCTTCAAGGAGAAGGACTGCTGTGGATTACAGATTTCACACCAAGGAACAGCAAGATTTCTATGAGATAGTACTGCTTGACAAGAAGCCCATTGTTTGTGACATGAGATGGGTCGACTGGACCTACATGAAGGAAAATGAGGAACACTACCCTGGAGTGTATGACAGCTTTAGTGCACGTGGAGTTGCAGACTTTGTTGGGCAGAAGCTCACAAAGTGGAACGAGGAGCTTATCATGCAATTCTACTCCATGGCACACTTTTATCCAGATGTGAGGATAACTTGGATGTCTGAGGGTACGAGGTACCAATCTACAGTTGCTGAATGGGCTCAACTGATCAATGCCCCAGAGGAGCAAGCAGATGACTTGGACATTTATGCCAAGAAGAAGATGGATCATAACTCAATGTCAAACATGTACAAGGAGATTCCAAATGAAGCACTTGACACTTTAAAATTTGGCTCAGTGCATTATCTTCTGTCAGGGCTGCCAACCATCAATTGGATATTGAGGCACACCTTATTGCCCAAGTCAGGTGATCACAAGATGATCAGAGGCCACGCGATCAATTTGCTTCATGTGTTTGATGTGCCTCAGAAGTTCAAGGTGATGAGCCTTATAGTAGAGACTATCAAGAGGACTGCAGCAGATCAGAAGAGGAGCTGTGGATATGCACCTCAAATTCAGGAGCTCATCAACTCTAAGATGGGCATGGGCATATATTTATTGGACAAGGAACACCTGCCCATCCATCCAGATTTTGAGGACAATCAAGTTGTCATGACTGAGAATGAGCCATCGTCTGCCCAAGCACAAGCAAAGAAGGAGAAGGCAAGGGAGGAGAAAGCTGCCAAGATGCCAACTCAAGAGGATGCATCTGAGTATTTCTTGAAAACTAAACAAGAGCAGCTTGGTTACCTGATTGCATCCACCCTGCGGATTGAGAAAGGACTAGCCACCCTAACTCAGAACCAGGCAAGCTTAGAGAGGATCATGGAACAGAAGTTCTATGACTTGGATGTCAAGGTAACAAAGATTCAGACTGCAGTGGAGCAGCTCCAGGATGACATGCAGGAGAGGAGAGGCAGGACTACCACTGATGCCTTTGCCAGAGTGCCACGAGGTCCGAGGTCGTCTGCCGTGCCAGTTGCTGCCACCAGAGCCACCACCTCAGCACCAGCTACAGCCTCAGCTCCACCAGCTCTAGCATCTACTTCAGCTCCAACTCCAGCGTCTACTTCAGCATCTACAGAAGCCTTCGTCCTTGGAGTGATCCGGACTCCACCACCACCAGAAGATCAAGCCTGAGCGTCGATCTAGCACTATGCATTTTCTAGGAACTTTTTGGTAACTTGTTGCCAAAGGGGGAGAAGATGTATAGATCATAGGCTTCGAGAGAGAGAGAGTGTTGCTTTTCTCTCTTGCTTTATTTGGTGGTTTTTCGAACTTGTTTGCTTTTGAGTGCTTGAGATACTATGTCATTGCTTGTGAGACATTGATGATCATGTGTTTGATCATAAGCTACACTTTATGCTTGCTTAAATATGCACAAACTTAGGGGGAGCTCTTACTTATCACATACTTCTCAAAGCGACGATATATTTCATGCTTATTATCATTTGTCGAAGCTTTGATCTATATGTTGTCATCAATTACCAAAAAGGGGGAGATTGAAAGTGCAACTATCCCTAGGTGGTTTTGGTAATTCATAACAACATATAGCTCATTGAGCTAATGCTATTCCAAGATGATTATTTCAGGAAAGCTCAATGATTGGCATGGCATGGATGTGAAAGTGGAACCCTCAAAATGCTAAGGACAAAGGATTGGCTCAAGCTCAAAAGCTCAAGACTCTTCATTTTATATTTTAGTGATCCAAGATCACATTGAGTCTTTAGGAAAAGCCAATACTATCAAGGAGGGATGAGGTGTTGCTTAATGAGCCTCTTGCTTCATGTGCTTAGTGATATGCTCCAAAACCCTCAACTACTTTCCCATATCCACATATGACCTAAACCCTAAGCCAAACTCGGTCATACTGATTCATCCTATCCGGTGCCACCGAGTTTCACTTGTCATAAGCCACTGCCAAACCCTAGCAATTCGGTTCTACCGATAAGGATCTCGGTCTCACCGAGATGGGATTGCAAACTCTCTGTTTCCCTTTCGTAACTTTTCGGTCTCACCGAAAGAGCGAATCGGTCCCACCGAGATTGCAATGTAAATTCAGTGTTTCCCCTTTGTAACTTTTCGGTCTCACCGAAAGAGCAAATCAGTCCCACCGAGTTTGCCTGACCAACTCTCTGGTTAGCTAATTACCAAATTCGGTCTCACCGAGTTTGTGTAATCGGTCTCACCGAGATTACGTTATGCCCAAACCCTAACCATATCGGTCCTACCGAGTTGCATGTCAGTCCCATCGAAAATCCTAACGGTCACTAGGTTTACATTTTCGGTCCGACCGAGTTTGTTGATTCGGTCCCACCGAGATTGGAAAACTGTGTGTAACGGTTGGATTTTGTGTGGAGGCTATATATACCCCTCCACCTCCTCTTCATTCGTGGAGAGAGCCATCAGAACACATACACCATTCCAACTCATATGTTCTGAGAGAGAACCACCTACTCATGTGTTGAGACCAAGATATTCCATTCCTACCATATGAATCTTGATCTCTAGCCTCTCCAAGTTGCTTTCCACTCAAATCTTCTTTACACAAAATCCAAATCCTATGAGAGAGAGTTGAGTGTTGGGGAGACTATCATTTGAAGCACAAGAGCAAGGAGTTCATTACCTACACACCATTTGTTACTTCTTGGAGAGTGGTGTCTCCTAGATTGGCTAGGTGTCACTTGGGAGCCTCCGACAAGATTGTGGAGTTGAACCAAGGAGTTTGTAAGGGCAAGGAGATCGCCTACTTCATGAAGATCTACCGCTAGTGAGGCAAGTCCTGTGTGGGCGATGGCCATGGTGCGATAGACAAGGTTGCTTCTTCGTGGACCCTTTGTGGGTGGTTGCTTCTTCCTGGACCCTTCGTGGGTGGAGCCCTGTGTGGACTCGCGCAACCGTTACCCTTTGTGGGTGGAGCCCTCCGTGGACTCTCGCAGCCGTTACCCTTTGTGGGTTGAAGTCTCCATCAACGTGGATATAGGATAGCACCACCTATCCGAACCACGGGAAAAACATTCGTGTCTCCAATTGCGTTTGAATTCTCCAAACCCTTCCCTTTACATTCTTGCAAGTTTCATGCTTTACTTTCCGCTGCCAATATACTCTTTGCATGCTTGCTTGAATTGTGTGATGATTGCTTGACTTGTCCTAAAATAGCTAAAATCTACCAAGAACTAAAATTGGGAAAAGGTTAAGTTTTTATTTGGTCAAGTAGTCTAATCACCCCCCCTCTAGACATACTTTCGATCCTACATCGCCGCGCCGAGTTCATCGCCGGCGGCGTCTAGACAGTTACATGGGCGGACTTTGAGGATGCCATGGTCGAATGGGTGGTGGATCTAGAGGCGGCCAAAGCCGCACAGAAGGAGCGGAAAAGGTAGAAAGCAGTAAAGAAAAGAGAGTCCCGCCGCCGCAATAAAAAAGAGGCCGCACGCCGTGGTGAGGAGAGCTTGGCGGAGATCAAAGCACGGTGGGCTGCCGCCTACAAGGCCTGGAAGGAGAACGCCGGCGTCTAGCCAGCAGGCCCTGATGGCATCATGTGAGACGTAGTTTAAGTTTGTAGTATTAGAGCAAATTACCAGTGGTACTTTAAGTTTGTAGTATTAACGTACAATGTCGGTAAGAGCATCCTTTGAGGGCTTTGAGCGTTGATTAGCATGTGTGACCGTGTGCATTCTTTTTGCGTTAATCATTAGAAGATCACAAAACACACAGTTTCTGTGCCATATCCGTCTGTGTTTTTTTGCGTTAATGACCCATAAGTCAGTTACCTGTGCGATGTTTCCTAATAAACCAGGCGTACCATTGACCAAAAAATCAAGTACATGTGTGATACGTCTCCGTCGTATCTACTTTTCCAAACACTTTTGCCCTTGTTTTGGACTCTAACTTGCATGATTTGAATGGAACTAACCCGGACTGACGCTGTTTTCAGCAGAATTACCATGGTGTTATTTATGTGCAAAAACAAACGTTCTCGGAATGACCTGGAACTTCACGGAGCAACTTTTTGGAAAATATAAAAAATACCTGCAAAAGATGAAGGCCAGGGGGCCCACCACCTGTCCACGAGGGTGGGGGCGCGCCTGCCCCCCTAGGGCGCGCCCCTACCTCATGGGCCCCCTGGTGCCTCTCCGACTCCAACTCCAACTCCATATATTGTGTTTCGGGGAGAAAATAATCAGAGAGAAGAATTCATTGCGTTTTACGATACGGAGCCGTCGCCAAGCCCTAAAACCTCTCGGGAGGGCTGATCTGGAGTCCGTTCGGGGCTCCGGAGAGGGGAATCCATCGCCATCGTCATCATCAACCATCCTCCATCACCAATTTCATGATGCTCACCGCCGTGCGTGAGTAATTCCATCGTAGGCTTGCTGGACGGTGATGGGTTGGATGGGATCTACCATGTAATCAAGTTAGTTTTGTTAGGGTTTGATCCCTAGTATCCACTATGTTCTGAGATTGATGTTGCTATGACTTTGCTATGCTTAATGCTTGTCACTAGGGCCTGAGTGCCATGATTTCAGATGTGAACCTATTATGTTTTCATCAATATATGAGTGTTCTTGATCCTATCTTGCAAGTCCATAGTCACCTATTATGTGTTATGATCCGTTAACCCCGAAGTGACAATAATTAGGATACTTACCGGTGATGACCGTAGTTTGAGGAGTTCATGTATTCACTATGTGTTAATGCTTTGTTCCGGTACTCTATTAAATGGAGGCCTTAATATCCCTTAGTTTCCGTAAGGACCCGGCTGCCACGGGAGGGTAGGACAAAAGATGTCATGCAAGTTCTTTTCCATAAGCGCGTATGACTATGTTCGGAATACATGCCTACATTATATCAATGAACTGGAGCTAGTTCTGTGTCACCCTAGGTTATGACTGTTACATGATGAACCGCATCCGGCATAATTCTCCATCACTGATCCATTGCCTACGAGCTTTTCATATATTGTTCTTCGCTTATTTACTTTCCCGTTGCTATTGCTATCATCACTACAAAATACCAAAAACATTACTTTTACTATTGTTACCTTTTGTTACCATTACCACTACTATCATATTACTTTGCTACTAAATACTTTTCTACAAATATTAAGTTTCCAGGTGTGGTTGAATTGACAACTCAGCTGCTAATACTTGAGAGTATTCTTTGGCTCCCCTTGTGTCGAATCAATAAATTTGGGTTGAATACTTTACCCTCGAAAACTGTTGCGATCCACTATACTTGTGGGTTATCAAGACTATTTTCTGACGCCGTTGCCGGGGAGCACAGCTCTATTCTTTGAGTCACTTGGGATTTATATCTACTTATCATTATGAAGAACTTGAAAGATCCAAGAACCAAGATTTATCCCTCAACTACGAGGGGAGGTAAGGAACTGTCATCTAGCTCTACACTTGATTCACCTTCTGTTTTGAGTAAGCTTGCGACGCCTAAAACTGCTTCTGCTATTCGTTCTGATATGTCGCATGTTATTGATGATGCCACTTCTACTATACATGATACTTGTGATGAAACTACTTCTATGCTTGATACTACTGTGCCACTTGGTGAATTCCTTGAGGAACAACTTGCTAGGGCTAGAGAGATTGAAAATATTGAATCTGATAATACTGATGAAAGTGATGATGAAGAATCACTTGTTATTCCTGAGGGTTATGTTTTTGATCAAGAAGCCTCTTTAGCTATTTTAGCTTGCAAAGATAGAAACGAACTTAAGAGGTTATTAGCTAAATGGAACAAGCAATCTCTAAATGCTAGAATGAAACCTGACCCTGCTTTTGCTACTTCACCTATCTGTGTTACCGATAAGGATTATGAATTCTCTGTTGATCCTGATACAATTACTTTGGTTGAATCTGATCCCTTTCATGGCTATGAATCTGAAACTGTTGTGGCACATCTTACTAAATTAAATGATATAGCCATCATGTTCACTACTGATGAGAGAACTCGTTACTTATATATCCTTAAAATATTTCCGTTCTCATTAAAGGGTGATGCTAAGGTATGGTTTAATTCTGTTGATCTTGGTTGTGTGCGTAGTCCCCAGGATATGATTTATTACTTCTCTGCTACATATTTCCCTGCTCATAAGAAACAAGCTGCTTTGTACCGCACCTGAAGTGTGCCTTGCCATGAGTCAGTCAAGGGGTACAAGAGTGATCCAGGAATGGATCACACGACAGTGGTCGAACTTATCCTTAGTAACTAGTGGACTAAGGAATTTTCTCGATTATGGAGGTGGTAAAAGAGTTCGTCGTAAAGGGTTACGTCGATGCAAACTTTGACACTAATCCGGATGACTCTGAGTAGTAAAGCGGATTCATATAGTAGAGCATTTATTTGGAATAGCTCCAAGTAGCGCGTGGTAGCTGCATCTACAAGATGACATAGAGATTTGTAAAGCACACATGGATCTGAAAGGTTTAGACCCATTGACTAATAAACCTCTTTCGCAAGCGAGATATGAACAAACCCCATGGGTGTTGGATTCATTACAATCACATAGTGATGTGAACTAGATTATTAACTCTAGTGCAAGTGGGAGACTGTTGGAAATATGCCCTAGAGGCAATAATAAAATGGTTATTATTGTATTTCCTTGTTCATGATAATTGTCTATTGTTCATGCTATAATTGTATTAACTGGAAACCGTAATACATGTGTGAATACATAGACCACAACATGTCCCTAGTAAGCCTCTAGTTGACTAACTCGTTGATCAATAGATGGTTATGGTTTCCTGACCATGGACATTGGATGTCGTTGATAACGGGATCACATCATTAGGAGAATGATGTGATGGACAAGACCCAATCCTAAGCATAGCACAAGATCGTATAGTTCGTCTGCTAAAGCTTTTCTAATGTCAAGTATCATTTCCTTAGACCATGAGATTTTGCAACTCCCGGATACCGCAGGAATGCTTTGGGTGTGCCAAACGTCACAACGTAACTGGGTGGCTATAAAGGCACACTACGGGTATCTCCGAAAGTGTCTGTTGAGTTGGCACGAATCGAGACTGGGATTTGTCACTCTGTGTGACGGAGAGGTATCTCTGGGCCCACTCGGTAATGCATCATCATAATGAGCTCAATGTGACTAATGAGTTAGCCACGGGATCATGCGTTACGGAACGAGTAAAGAGACTTGCCGGTAATGAGATTGAACGAGGTATGGGGATACCGACGATCGAATCTCGGGCAAGTAACATACCGATAGACAAAGGGAATTGTATACGGGATTGATTGAATCCCCGACATCGTGGTTCATCCGATGAGATCATCGTGGAACATGTGTGAGCCAATATGGGTATCCAGATCCCGCTATTGGTTATTGGCCGGAGAGATGTCTCGGTCATGTCTGCATGGTTCCCGAACCCGTAGGGTCTACACACTTAAGGTTCGGTGACGCTAGAGTTGTTATGGGAAATAGTATGTGGTTACCAAAGGTTGTTTGGAGTCCCGGATGAGATACCAGACGTGACGAGGAGTTCCGGAATGGTTCGGAGGTGAAGATCGATATATTGGACGAAGGGTATTTGAGTCCAGAATTGTTCTGGGGGTACCGAGTGACGACCAACGTGTCCGAAGGGGGTTTCGGAGGCCCCGACAAGCGTTGGGGGGCCTTATGGGCCAAGAGGAGGGGGCACATCAGCCCACTAAGGGGCTGAGCGCCCCTCCCACCCCATCTCACGTAACTTGGAGAGGTGGGGGCGCCTCCCCTAGGGCAGCCACCCCTCCCGGCTTGGGGGGCAAGTTTCCTAGGGTGGGGGCGCCCAAACCCATCTAGGGTTTTCCCTATGGCCGCCGCCCCTCCCCTAGGGAACCCTAGGGCGCCTCCTCCACCCCCTTCCCCCTATATATAGTGAGGGAGAGAGAGGGCAGTGGCACCCCTTCCCTGGCGCAGCCCCTCCCTCCTCCAACTCTTCCTTCTCCTCCGTAGAGCTTGGCGAAGCCCTGCAGGAATACCACAAACTCCACCACCATGCTGTCGTGCTGCTGGAGTTCTCCCTCAACTTCTCCTCTCCTCTTGCTGGATCAAGAAGGAGGAGACGTCCCCGGGCTGTACGTGTGTTGAACACGGAGGCGCCGTCCGTTCGGCGCTAGATCGGATCTTCCACGATTTGAATCGCCGCGAGTACGACTCCATCAACCGCGTTCTTGTAACGCTTCCGCTTAGCGATCTTCAAGGGTATGAAGATGCACTCCCTCTCTCTCGTTGCTAGCATCTCCTAGATTGATCTTGCTGACACGTAGGAAAATTTTGAATTATTGCTATGTTCCCCAATAGATTCCTCGTACCCAGCGAGCGCACGACGACGAGGTGCGCAGGCGCCGCACGCAGCTCACGCCGGAGCAGCATCGACTGCCAGAGTATGCCGCCGACTCCCCCAACTAGGAGGCGTGGTTCACCCTCGAACACAAGGAGCAACGGCGCTCGGGCGTCCCGACGCCGTTCCCGCCGCCGCCCCCGCAGGTAGAGCCGGAGGACATGGATGCGGAGTACCAAGCCGCCCTCGAGGAGGCCCTGCAACATGCGCTGGAGGCTAGCCGCCTCGAGGAGGACGCGCACTGGGATGGGCTGGAGCAAGCCCTTGCCCTGTCGGCGGCGGGGGACTCCGTCCACACCCTGCTCTTCGTGCCGCCACCGCCACCGTCGCCGCCCGTCCAGCCCAAGCCGGAGCCGGAGCCGACGCGTAAGCGCTCCCCGCGTCCACCCACTTGGCCGGAGGAGGCCTACTCATGGACGGGCCAGTACCGCGAGTGGGTGAGCGCGCCTCCCGTTCACTTCGCCGCGACGCCGGAGGAGGAGGCGGCCAACCTCGAGCGATGGAAGGAGCACTGGCTCCGCCAGGAGCAGGCCGACGACGAGAAGCAGATGCGCTACGAGGCCATGCTCCAACGCGACGCGGAGGCGCTCTGACACGAAGTGGAGGAGGAGGAGCACGCGGCTTGCCGCAATGCCGCCGCCCCAGCAGACGCCGAAGGAGGCTGCCCTGGCAGCGTACTAGACGGCGTTCGGGTGGGCTGGCCCTGCTCCGGTCTTCATCGACCTCACCGATGACGGTGGCATCGACAGCAAGGGTAAGAGCAAGGCCGGCGACGTCTAGGGCAGCGTGCCGGGCGGCAGCAGGCGGGCACAGACTTTTTTTAATGTTTTATTTAATGTTTATTAATTTAGGAGGACTTTGGCCGGCGTTTGACCGGCCACTTTATGTTTAATTATGTTTATTCCGTGCAACTTGTTTTTTTTCACGGCGGTACATTTGCGTCGGCCTCCCCGTTGGGCGGTCAAACCGACCCATTTTAAAATGCGAACGCGCATGTCCGCCTGGCTGACCCAAACGGACAAAAAACGGACAAAGCGCGCGTCTGTTTAGATCGCCCCGTTGGAGTTGCTCTAAAGGCCACGTCGGTGGACAGATCGAAATTTCATGTACTCGTTGAGGAGATCAAGAGGATGGTCACTGATGACCCTAGGAAGATTTCTATTAATGCTATTAGTTGTTTGTAAAATAAAATTAGTCATGAGCTCGCTGCATATGGTAAAAGTACTCCTCATACTGTAGTTTGGCTGGGCTCAGGCTTAAGCAATATTGTTGTAATGGTACCTGCTGACTTGCCTCCTTGAGTTAATAGAAATTTCCCTTTTTCTCGTAAAAAAAGGAAAAAGTATGGACTGGACCTCAAGAAGCTCTACCCGGATAAACCCGTCCGACTTCATTTACACAACGTCTCTGGCCGACAAATGTTTTCTCCAGCTTCATGCACGGTCTCATTTGTCGTGGAAGGTTGAGATCGGGGCGCGGCGTATACTCCATCTCGACATCATCAACAAGCCTTGCATTGAACCTAAAAAAGAAGCCTGGCATTTGGTACGTACTGACCGGTGGTGCCTCACGATCGATCGCCTTCCCTTTACAGTTTACAGCGTGTTTGGTTAGAACGAGGAATGGGAGTGGGAGTTTACAGGTGGGAGTTTAGTAGGGGATTAGGCGTGGGAAGTTGAATTTTAGTTCCAATCTCATGTTTGGTGTGTGGCGGGAATTAGAAAAGGGAATTTGAGAGAAAATAACTTTTCATGTGAATTACCAGGGGGAGGCTGGGAAGAGATACGTGGGAATTGACCTCCTTAATTCCCCTTCTCCATCCCACCTTAATTCCCTTGCCCTCTAATCAAACAGTGAATTATGGTGGTGTTTGGTTCTCTAGTTCTAAGACTTTTTCTAATCTTAACTAAAAAGTCCATAGTCCTGAAAAGTCCCTCCTGTTTGTTTTCAGAGACTAAAAAGTCCCTAGTTCCTTCCTAGAGGTTATTAAATGACCATGTTGCCCCTAGTATATAGAAAAATAACAATCAAACAACACCATGGGGTGGCGGGCCAATGGGTGCATGAAGGGGCATTGTTGGAAAAGTCCCAAAAGGTCCCAAAAAAACTGTCAAGCATTTAGCCCCAAATGCCTAATTTAGTCTTTAAAAAGTTTCCCCCCTGTTTGGTAAAAAAATCTCTAAGATAGATTCTTTCTAGTCCCTACACACAAAAATCCCTGAAAGCAAACACCGCCTATATGTCACGTACCTCTTAAATTCCCGTTCCCTATCTCTAATATCCCCCAACCAAACAAGCTGTTGGGGTCCAGCCATCGTCCCGGGCTCCAGGCCAGCTGCGGTCGCATCTGATAGCAAGTGTTTATCTAGTCAAGTAGGGACGCACCCCCACTTTGAACGCTAACCAGGCCACCCGACCCGGACCCGAGTAAATGAGTGCGACGACGGAAAGGGTGTCGCCAGTTAGAGGAGCACCCACATTTTCAGGCCTAAATCAACCATCCCATCGACCACTTCGAGGCCTGACGGCACCGTCCGTCTCTTGTGGCCTCCTCAATTATTGCACCTGTATCGTGCACGCCTTTCATTTCGGCCATTCAAGGGAGCCGTGCGATTACAGGAAGCTTTATTCCGAGGACACAAACCGAACAAGGTATAAATGTATTATTGTCTCCTTGTCATTAGTCGAGCGGAGAAGCCCACTAGCAAAAGCGGAGCAGCGACGCCTCCGGTTAGGCTGAAACCTGACCACTACCACTACCTCCTCCCACTACAAGAACCTCTTTCCCAGAAAGCTTTATTAACAAAAAAAGGGCAAGGAATATGAGAATTGTTGCCACTTGACAAGCAGCCTCTCCGTTTCCAAAGCCTCAAAAACTGGCAATGCATTGGTCGTCGCCATTTCACTCCAGTTTCAAGAGGTTTTTGCACGTTTTTTCTTTCGAGTCTAGAAGGTTTTTACACGTGCGGCCAGGAGTTTACCGTGCGGCTTGGAGCCACTCCACACCACCACTCTCGCACGTACTACCACGTGTGGGGTGAAAAGGCTCGCCGTGCCTCCGAGGGGGTGCGAGGGAGCCCCGCCGGTGGTTTCGCGCCCGCACGCGGCGCACAAGCCCCGCGTGGCCGGCGGGCGATTCGGGGGGGAGTTAAAGGGGCTGGGGGGGTGTGATGACAACCATAGCTGTAACCACCGGGGGCGAGGGGGGGAGAGAAAAGGGAGAGACGATAGTGGTGTGCTTTACGCGCAACCTTCCATTATAGCCCCAAAAATACGACACAGACGAGAAAGCAACAAGTGTGGGTGAGCGCGCCGGCAAGCGCTCCGTTCCTCCCCTCCCCTCCCCTCCCCTCCCCACCCTTCCCCGTCCCCTCCCCCGATCGAATCGATCGATCGTGTTCGATTTCGATCCGCGTGGGGGGAATCAATCGGGGGCTCGTTCCAATTCCCGCTGCGCCGCTGCTTCCGATCCCCGGAGCCGGCGTGCGTGTTCTTGGATTCTTGGGTTTTCTTTCTGGGGACGTTGTTGGGAGGAGGGCGAGGCTCCTCCGATTTTGATGCTCCAGGGCCCCGAGATCCGAGCCTGAGCGCGTCTCCCCCGGGCTCGCAGCGGGAGCTATGGGCAACGCGGGCAGCAACGGCGGGGGAGGCGGCCCGGGCCACCGCCGCCGGAGCTCCGGCCACGGCCACGGCCACCACCACCAGGCGCCGCCGCCCCCGCAGCAGCCGGAGGCCGCGCCCAACCGCTACGTCTTCGCCGCCGCCACGCCCTACCCGCCGCAGTACCCCAACCCCAACCCGCCGCAGTACTACCCGCAGTACGGGAACTACTACCCGCCGCCGCCGCCCTCCGTGCAGGTGCCCCTCCCAGCGCCCTACGACCATCACCACAGGGGCGCCGCGCCGCCGCCCAACGTGCCGCCCACGGAGTTCCCGCCCTCCGTCCACTCGCACCACTACCCCGGCTGGGCCGGACGGTACCCTTACGGGCTCCAGCCGCCCATGCCCACGCCCTACGTCGAGCACCAGAAGGCCGTCACCATCCGCAACGACGTCAACCTCAAGAAGGAGACGCTCCGGATTGAGCCCGATGAAGGCTGTCCCGGCCGCTTCCTCGTCGCCTTCACCTTCGATGCCACCGTCGCTGGAAGGTGAAAACTTTCTTCCTTCTCTTAAATCTTTATGTTTGGGCCGTTATATGTATGCCGGCAGCTACCCGCCAGTGGCCAGGAGCAGAATTTGTGTGCAACATGTTCTTGTTTGCATGGATTTGTTTTGTATGTCGACGTTGATGCGTTGAGGAATTAGTCTCGGTCTCTGATGATGGTGATGCTTCCACTTGCTTGAGGTTAAGGGCGGGTGGTATTCGTCAATTTCAGCGATCTTTGACCTCCATTTGTTTGTTAATTGACGATTCCCTCTATTGATCAAAACAGAAAATGGAAATTAGTAAAAACCGTACATAAAGACTTTTTGTCTACAAAAGTGTTACCCTGGTCCTTGCAAATAATTCTTCTTCAATAGCCAGAAAGCCTAGAAAGCCAGCTATAGTATTATATGCATGTTTCATTCATTATTAGATTGTTCTAAAAAATCTTTAGTAAAAAACTCGTTGGTCGACAATACGGTAGTAAGGATGAAGTTTCAATGATCTACAGTTGCCATACACTTTGATCCCTTGGCAACTGTTAAACTTTGGTAGTTGTGTGTCTGTACTCTGGAGGCAGAACACTACATATTTGGGTTCCTGCCTGGTCAAACCATTGTATTTTTTGCATTGATTGTGAGACTTACAGAGGATGCTCGCTCCATCGCATTGTTAACACCAAGTGTTACTTATGCCCTATTCTCCGAGGTGGCCTAGTCAACGATAGATATTATGTATATTATCCCCACTCGTTCTTCCCTGCATTACTTTCTGCTCGGTTGTTACTGTAGGCATATATTTTATTCTCTAAACCAACATGTTTCCATCCTTGGAGTTATATTTGGAACTGTTAAGGTCTTCATCCCCAGTAGTACCATTTTCCCTCTTTCATCATCATTTTTGTAGCACAACCACTCTTGGTTGAATAATCTGTCTGTGACCCAGATTTTTGTACAAAGCAAGTCTTTCTTTCTAGTTTGTTTGGAATTGATGTGTTCTGATTATGAGCCACCAAAAAGAATTCTTAGAATTTCAGTTCTACCAAGCTGTCGATACTGTTCCGTTATAAAGCATGCATCTTGCTACATTTTTCTCAAAAATAATTTTAAGTGTAATAGTTGCGAAATTGCTAATGGTTAGCGAAATATGTATTTGAATTAAATTTGTTTATTCTGGGAGCACTATACCAAGCACACTGGATTTGTCCTTCCTGCAAATATGACACTGGTATGTTTGTAGAGGATTTTGGTGTTTTGTGCTAGAGCTGCATTGTTATTAATTATGTAGTGTTGTTGTACTTTCATGTTGTATAACTAAAGCATTACAGCTTCCTTAATACAGTCAAAAGAAGTCTTTATCTTTCTGTAATGTTATTAGGTGATTTACCATTCTTCTTGATCTACTTCCTTGAACAGCATGACTGTCTACTTCTTTGCAAAAGAAGAGCTCAACTGCAATCTAACAGCGATGAAGCCAGACTTGATTAAGCCTGTTACTGTTAGCTTCAAAGAGGGTCTTGGCCAGAAGTTTAGGCAACCTTCAGGGACAGGAATTGACTTCTCAGCGTTTGAGGACTCTGAGTTGTTGAAACAGGGGGGAATGGAAATATATCCACTTGCAGTTAAAGCTGAAACAACATTGGCTGCTGATCAACCATCGGAGGGGGAAGACCAGAAACCCAAAACTCCAAACTCGCAGATCACACAGGCTGTGTTTGAAAAGAAAGAAAGCGGTGACTATCAAGTACGAGTTGTTAGTCAGATCCTTTGGGTGAATGGCACCAGGTATGAATTGCAGGAAATATATGGGATAGGAAACTCTGTGGAAGGGGACACTGATGCAAATGATCCTGGGAAAGAATGTGTCATATGCCTCTCAGAACCTAGGGATACTACTGTCCTTCCATGTAGGCATATGGTAAGTCTCAAATCTATAAATATAGAAGCTTATGTGTGAATATCTACGTTTGAAGTTAATTAAGCTATAATGCTGCAGTTATGCTATTGTAGAAAAAACATAAATTCCAGAGATTTAGTCTGTTATTACACTTCTACTATATTGTTTACCAAGCGTGATCTTGAATCTTTCATATTCTATTTACTGTTCCAGAAAAATCTCCTACAGTATTCACCGATTGATGTCCATTTCCAGTGCTATGGCCTGTTTGGCAACCGATTCTGTGCTAGCATCTCTAGTAACTGACACTAAATTTTTTGCCGCAGTGTATGTGCAGCGAGTGCGCCAAGGTCTTGAGGTACCAGACCACCAGGTGCCCCATCTGCCGTCAGCCGGTCGAGCGGCTGCTGGAGATCAAAGTGAACAACAAAGCTGAAGAGCCGCCCCAGCAGACGTCCCAGTCGCCTCCGCTACCTCCACCCCCTGTTCTGCATCAGGAAGAGGTGTAGCTACAGCCTATCACCAACAGCGTAAAAACACTATATGCTTCTAGATTGCGGTCTTCGGGCCTTCTCCCCCTGCAGGGTGCTCACTTCGTCTGAGCATACGGGATGTAACTGTTAAACTCGCCTCGGTTACCTGTAGTGTATGTAAAGCGTGTTGTAAAGCTTCTGGCACCACGAAGCGGCTCGCCGACTCCCGGCGGGGAGCCCTGCAGATGCCGAGATGAGGACATCTTATACGTTCATGCGTGTGCTGTTGGCTAGCTGAAGAAGTTGCAGCAGGGTTGGGGGTGTGCCTCGTGCCTGCCTGGTTTCCTCTGTCGGGGGAGGGGTGAAAGAGGCACGGAAGGTGCCTCCAGGTTTGTACAAAGTCTCGTAATTTCTATCATATCATAAATTACCTTGAGGTTGACACATTTCTCTTATGTGGGTTCTCTGTTTGTGGCTGATGAGTTATGATAATTATTCCACTTGTGTAAGGATAGAGTGTATTCTATCTGTCGCTGGCATCGCGTGCTCCAATTTACCGCAAAAAAAAAAAACTTAACGTGTGATAAACGAGGAACACAGAGCCACCAACCCTCTCCACCAGCATCATCTGTCGCTGGTGTCAAGGACCAAAGGTCACAACGTCTGCCTGTTTTTTCAGACGTCAGATCGTCACTTGCCGATGCTTAGCAGAGGCAAAAAAAAGAGGCTACTTTTGAGTTGGATCGTTTTTCTTTTCGTGAAAACTCATTCGACCGCTACATTGTCTCTTCGTTTAGGCCTTTTTTGAATATGAAAGCTATGAGAAGTGAGATGGTTTGTATCCCAGATCCTATGAACAGAGATACGAAAACAGACATCATTCAGATACGAAAACAGACATCATTCGATTCACATGATATGACCTCTTCCATTAGGTCTGAGTTAAAGTTTCTTTTACTTTGAAATACGTCGGATTGGAACCAATCATGTACAGAAATGTGATTCTATTCTGCAAACCAACGGGCTCTAGGAGTAGAATTCTTACAAATTCCCGTACACCAAAGAGGCCTTAGAATAACATAAATGTTAAAAATCTGATGTTGGGTTTAAAAGCATGGCAAATTAAACATTTTTAATGGCAAATTATGTTATCATGAGGATGATAGTTACCATTAGCAAGCATGGCAATTTCTAGCAAAAAACTAAACATGACAAGGATTTGCCATGCTTGCTAGAGGAAATTGTCATCCTCGCAACAACATAATTTGCCATCTCGGCATTCAATTGCTAAAAAATGTGACGTTCGATTTGTAGCGGAACCTCGACTCCCGCTATATCCGGTGACGTTGTCTGGCTAGGCAGATTTGGGGTCTTGAGTCCAAAGGTGGGAAGGTCAACTGCCTCAAATGTTGATGGTTAGGTAAGCAAGTTTAGGAAATCTTTGAGGTTGTTTAGACATGCAAGCTCGCATGTCTCATTTCATACACATGCCAACATGTTACGAGCTAGTATATGTATTTTGCTTCGTATGCACGCCAACATTCTAGGTGTCCGATGTTGCGCCCATGTTGCAAAAGGTATTTTTTGTTTATTGTGTATGATCAGTTTTCATGTTTGATATGCAACCCATTTTTCTCAATAACTACAACGGGTGAAATTTGTTGTGTACAAAAGTTTGCATGTTTGTGTCAGTTCTTCGCAGTGTTTTCGAGAAACCACGAGAAACAAAAATTGCTACCATGTTGTATACAAATGGATAAAATATCAAATGGTTTCCTTGTTGCGAGGAGACGCAACAATATCAATATTTATGTGATCATTTTCTAATAGAGGCTCTTTGAATTCAATGTCTCTAGATCCACCCTTATGTTTTATGCTCCTTCATGTATTGAGTGAGAAGATCACATAATACAAGTGATGGCTCCATTTTTTATGACGGTTTGCCGAGGATATTCTGCTCGGTTTAATCCAGGGTTTCGCCTTTCCACTAACAATCTTCGTGGCAGAAGCTAGGGAGAGAGCACCATGCTAAAATAAAGAGGGAGATATGCATAGAAAGCGATGGAAATGGTTCGAGAAAAATGCATCGAGCAGTGAGAACAAACGCAACATGATAGTTTTTACCCCGCCCAATCCTCATAAGAGAAACGGTCCCACATAATCTCCCAAGAGCCGGTTAAAAAAACTAAAAAAAGCTGGAAATCCAAAGATTAGCCATGTTAATATATGTATGTATGAGTTGCTCACCAATTGGAACTTCTTCCACTCCACTGTTATCTAATTGTTATATATTGCATTGTCCTTAATAGAGATTATGATGAAACTTCAACCTGTTCAGACTAATATCATCCCCAACCACAAATGACCATTTGAGCCTCCCATTTGTCTTCGTGCATGTCCGGCAACAAAGTGGAAGGATCTTCATCGACGTTTGCCTTTCCCCTTAGCATCTTTATGGCAGTAGTAGAGCTCAACGATGGCACAGGGGTCGTCGTCGGGCCTGTCAAAATCAGAGTCGGGAGAGGAGCCGACCATAGATGCGTTAGAATCATGCAGGACGGCGAGGGCCTGGGAGATCCGAGTTCGCTTTAGATCTCCGTCTAGGGTTCCCCCCTCGGCCTTCTTCTCGTTTCATAGGCGCGAAGCTTCGATGCTCTCCTTGAGGAGCATGGCATTAATACAAATGGCAACAACGATCATTTTGGCTCCTTCATGGTCAAAGACCGATACTTAATGTCACGGACCACCAAGTCGTCATTGTATAACGTCAAAGGCATCGGAGAGAAAAAGGGATCTCCCCACCAACAGGTCACACCAATGAAGGTGAATAGGCAATCAGCTTTTCCTACCATGCCCCCGCGCGGACAACTCCAAGAGGGCAGAGTAGCTTCGGTCATCGCCACTGTTCCACCCGTGTAGGAGCGGAGCAGCTCTAGCTCGGCCCGCGCGGGGACAAGCGGCTCGACCCGGCCGGCCCGTCCATTTAGAGGGCCGGTCATTATTATTGTATAAAAAAAACTTTGTGTTGTGCTTAGCGAGTCAATCCGCTCACCAACCCGCACCGGACCGGGGCCTCCGGTCTCGTCGTCGTAGGTGCGGCATACAGCACGAAACCAAACCAGACCACCAGACCCGAGCCGAGCCGCCGGAGCCAGGGGGTAGGTAGGTGGCGCCTCTCCGTCGCGTATTTAGAGTCCACCCCCTCTCCTTCCTCCTCCGTTCCGCCTCACCAACCGTAACCAGACCAACCAATCTACCACCCCCCTCCAATGGCAGCCGCGCCCACGTCGCACCAGCTCGCCGCCGGGGCGCCCTGGAGCTCCCTCCCCCGCGGCGGGTTCCGGGCGCTCACGGACTCCGCCCCCGCCTCCGTCCGCTTCTCCGTCGGCCGCCGCCGCGCCGCCCGCCTAGGTCCGTCCCGCTGCTCCGCGCCTCCTCGATTCCCGTCGTTAGAACGCGCTTCGCCGTGTCTGCTCCGTTTATGGGGTTGGGGGTAACTGGTTGATTGCCTTAAGGCGAGCTTAGGATTGCTTGGTCAGCTGCTGCCTGATAGTATAGTATGGCCGTCGTTCGTGGCATGGAGAAGAGGGTTTGTGAACTGTTATGTAGAGAAAAGCCGTCTTTCTGATGCCATTTTCGGGACCGTATTTCCGCGATCGCAATTTCAAAGATGATTGTTTGGCCATATCACCCATAGCTCAGTACAGGTTCACTGTTGCATCTCTATTGTTGTTTTGAGATCTCAGGGGTTGTGACAGCACCTAGTTCCAATGCTGTTATTTTTTGTATCCTGCATTTGTACGTTTTATGTGAATTCTGAGATGGTCGGCATGGCTGCATAACTGCAGTTGTCTTTGAACGAGAACCATAAAAGAGCTAACTCTGACATGTGTTGCTTTGTCAATTGGAGAACAGAGGTGAAGGCGGCTGGAAATATCTTCGGGGACTACTTCCAGGTTGCAACTTATGGAGAGTCTCACGGAGGTGGCGTTGGCTGCGTTATCAGTGGTTGTCCACCCAGAATCCCACTCACCGAGGAAGACATGCAAGGAGACCTTGATCGAAGGTGTGCTTCAAGATTTCATTAGTTTTCCAGCTGCTGCCAGAATTAGGACATTGCAAATGCATTCTGTTAACCTCTTGGAGATATAATCATTAGATATTTCCATGATGTAAACTAATACGAAGAGGTTGATTATCACAGGCGGCCAGGTCAGAGCAGAATAACAACCCCAAGGAAGGAGACCGATACTTGTAAAATTCTTTCAGGGACATATGAAGGTAGGGTACATTTCAAGACATGGGATATCCTTGGTGAATTTGATTTTTAAATAAGAATGCATTAGTTTGCATCAGTTTTATGACAAGGCTGAATGTATTTTCTGCAGGAATGACCACTGGGACGCCGATTCATGTTTTTGTCCCAAACACGGATCAAAGAGGGGGTGTAAGTATCTAGTATAAGATTTATAATAACTATACTCATGGAAGGGCGATAATTGTTGGCACTGACCCTTTTGTTTCACAATCATATTTGGTTCCACAGGATTACACTGAAATGGCTAAGGCATACAGACCTTCCCATGCGGATTTAACTTATGACCTCAAGTACGGTGTTAGATCTGTTCAGGTACCTGTTGTCATACATATATAAGGTGTATAGATCAGTTATCACAGTGATGCACTAACTGCTGCAGCTTTTCTGCTACAACTTTACATGTGGGTGTTTTCTGTACTTGAATAGTTGAGTTGAACAATTTTCTATGTGAACTGTATAATAGGGAGGTGGAAGGTCATCAGCAAGAGAAACCATTGGAAGGGTAGCTGCAGGAGCTGTTGCAAAGAAAATTCTTAAGCTCAAATGTGGAGTAGAGGTTTGGTCCTACTTGGCACTTACTTTTTTTTAACTATTCCGCATCTGTAACCAAGCCTTGTCACTCCCCTGGTTACTGCTTGATAAACAATATAGCCTGAATAAAGAAAACTTGCATGTGGATACATCCTAAATATGTCGAAGCATTCAACTTTTGTCTTAATTAAATATTAGCATCTCTGGATTTTGCAAATAAGCAGTGGTTTTCCTATTGGATGGCCCCTCTTTATTTTGCTTTTATTTCAGTTCTTGCTTGACCTAAATATGACAACTCAGTTGTCTATGTACTTCGATCCATCTTGTATACTGTTGCATAGAGCAATCTGTATCGTGCTGCAGTGAATACTGATTTATTTCACCATTTCATTCCCACGCAGAAGGGCATATTTTGTGGTTATCTCTTAATTTTTCAGTACCTTATGGCGGATAAATATTTACCTGCAGATTCTAGCATTTGTTTCCAAAGTGCATCAAGTGGTACTTCCTGAAGACGCAGTTGATTACGAAACTCTTACCCTGGATCAGGTCCGTGGTTGCCACCCTCTTAACTAACAGTACAGGATACTCTCAGTGATTTACTGGATTTTTTATTTTTTTAAATTTCCAGATAGAGAGCAACATTTGTAGATGTCCTGATCCAGAATATGCACAGAAGATGATTGATGCAATTGATAAAGTACGGATTAATGGGAATTCGATTGGTGGGGTGGTCACATGCATTGCCAGAAATGTTCCTCGTGTAAGTATTAAGATTAAGATTCTGTTATGTTGATTTTGGTGTGTTCCAGCATAATAAACCAAACAAGGCCTCACTCTATTTTGTTCTCGACTCATGATTATCATACATCATATTTGTTGCACAATCTTCGTTGACATAATTCAGTAATAGTAATGCATTGTCTTCTGCCTGCTGGTATAATTTATAGGGGCTTGGCTCTCCTGTATTTGACAAACTTGAAGCTCTACTGGCAAAGGCTATGCTTTCTCTTCCTGCAAGCAAGGGGTTTGAGATCGGTAGTGGATTTGCAGGTAGGAAATTGGTTTGCACAAAATTAGTTGCTGTGGGAATGCCTCCTACTTTCCAAATCGCCTGACTATTAGTAACTTGTTCGCAGGTACTGACCTAACTGGAAGTGAGCATAACGATGAGTTTTATATGGATGAGGCTGGAAATGTGAGAACACGAACCAATCGCTCAGGCGGTGTACAGGTATTTATCAAAGCACCCTGCTTTACTATTACAATGTTCATTTTCAATACTCCCTCCGTTCCTAAATATAAGTCTTTATAGAGATTCCACTAGATGGACTACATACGGAGCAAAATGAATGAATCTAAGCTTGAAATGCATCTATATACATCCGTATGTGGTTCATAGTGAAATCTCTACAAAGACTTATATTTAGGAACGGAGGGAGTACTTAAAATCAGAAGTGTGACAGTATATTGTTAATTTGTGTTCATGCAGGGAGGGATATCAAATGGTGAAACTATATACTTCAAAGTAGCTTTCAAGCCAACAGCAACTATTGGGGTAAGCCATTCCGGTGCAGAGAACTTCCTTTCAGAATCACAAAACAGAGAAAATGTTATTGAAAGGGTAGCAATGTTCCATGGCATGCTTTTCGAATGACAAGAACTATGATATTATGCCGTAACAACTTATAACCACTGCTATGTCAAGTATTAAACTTGTTAGCAGCTATGAATATTAAAATGTTTATTTGTTGCAAAACATTTGCTTTCTTTCCGTTGGAGTATAGTAGGGCAATATTTCATGCATGCTACATGTGGAACAGTTGTTTATATAGTCATTTATCTGAGGTGTTAATTTCATTTTTCCAGAAGAAGCAAAATACTGTAACAAGGGATCATGAGGATATCGAACTAAAGACAAGGGGTCGCCATGACCCATGTGTTGTCCCTCGGGGTAATGGACCCATCTAATATTCTACCTTTTGTTATCTAGTACTCCCTCTGGTATCTCTAAATATAAGACATTTTTGCAGTTCACAGAGGAAGTAGTGTCCTATCATCTGATCTTTCCCCCGTCATTGCTTTTGTAGCTGTTCCAATGGTGGAGACGATGGCCGCATTGGTCCTCATGGACCAACTGATGGCACATGTTGCTCAATGCGAGATGTTCCCGCTGAACCTTGCCCTACAAGAACCAATCGGCTCTGCGAACAGTACACCTGCGTTGGCACCAGATCTAGCATAAATGCATAATACCCGCCTTGGAACGAGAAGGCCCTCTTATATATTCTCCTCCCTCTCTTTCATCTGCCACATTTCAGGGTTTTGCTAAGCAGTTTGCAGTTTTGTACCAAACCTGTATCCTAGAATATACATTGGATTAGTGTACACCAAAAGATATGTTGATCTCCGAAAATAAAAGTTTGTGGCATGAGCAGTTTGGTCTGGACAAGACAACCAGTCAATGTGAGCAATAGAACATTTGTCCACTTGTTGAAGATACTGATATTGTGTTTTCTATGTGCGCCAGTATGGTATGGATGGTACCAAAACATGATGCGCTTTTCTCCTGCTGTACCAGTACCACAACAGATATTCTCTCGTGCTTGCACGTCAGTCTCTGTTCCCTGGCATCTGAAGCAGACGTCGTCTGGCGTCAATTGAAATGCAATGTGTGTTATAATATGGAGTATACTCTATGTATGCACTGATAATATGATCATTTTTGAGATCTCGAAAACGAAGGAGATATATCGGATTGTTTGATGATGATTCGGTGCTTCTATATTGTCCTGCTTGCTCACGACAGCAGGCGACAGTTTGGACCATTACACGGGGTCACTGTCAGTGACAACATTAATCTCCAATCGCCTTAATTTGTCCTTGGTTGTGTCTAATCGTGTTTTCTAAGCACGCATTTCTTGACTTTACACTTTCTGCTAGGAAAGGGGTGTGTTGAGTTTGCATGAACAGAAACAGAAGGACATAATTGGAAATAATGTGAAACCAGGAGAGCGACTTGTGAGGATAGCAACCAAACACACTACTAGCGGATTACAGCTAACAATATGCTCTATTTTATTTGGCTTGATGGCTACAGCTACTAACAATGTTGAGTACTCAACAATGTTCTCTATCACGACATATTATTTGGGTTGGTGGTCGGTAAATTACGTATCTTCCCCGAAACCGAAAAGCAAGTAAAGACGTTGACCAAGTACACAAGTTTCTTTCCCTGCGCAAAAGAAGTATACTCGAGTTCTACTCCCATGATGCTTTTTATGCGTGGTATGGAATTAAGTTTCTTTTGCAGGGTATGAAATTAAGTATTTGAATGTCCAAGGTCATGCATTTTGTGATAAAAGAATTAATCCTCAAATATACGACACTTTGTATTTTTATATTTTTTGCGAAAGGGCCTAATGCTATATATTAAATATCGCACGTCCTTTTTCTCAAGGTAAAAGGGAATTTATTAACTCAAAAAGGGGATTGTCCAGATTATAAAGGAGGGGTATATCGTCCGCCCTCCGATCGAATCAAACATGTCCTTACAAACACATACATACAAAAACTAATAATTCATATTCAAATATTTGGGGGTGCCCAAGTCTTCTTCCTCCTGCATCCATAGGCGACACGCCGTGAGCATAGTTTGATGTCGTCTTTGGACCTTCGCCTAGGCAGAGCAATTTTTTAACCCATGAGTTTGTAGAGACAGTGGCTGAAAAATCATTGATGTAGATCAAGAGACGACAACAGCCGTGATCTGCAAAGCAAATAGTCGCAAGACCGCTCTAAGATAAGGTGGGATATACTCAGGGGTAAAGAGTGAGTGTAGGATCGGAAGTATGTCTAGAGGGGGGTGATTAGACTACTTGACCAAATAAAAACTTAGCCTTTTTCCAATTTTGTTTCTTGGCAGATTTTAGCTATTTTGTAACAAGTCAAGCAATCATCACATAATTCAAGCAAGCATGCAAAGAGTATATTGGCAGCGGAAAGTAAAGCATGCAACTTGCAAGAATTTAAAGGGAAGGGTTTGGAGAATTCAAACGCTATTGGAGACACGGATGTTTTTCCCGTGGTTCGGATAGGTGGTGCTATCCTACATCCACGTTGATGGAGACTTCAACCCACGAAGGGTAACGGTTGCGCGAGTCCACACAGGGCTCCACCCAAGGTCAGCGGTTGCGCGAGTCCACACAGGGCTCCACCCAAGGTCAACGGTTGCGCGAGTCCACACAGGGCTCCACCCACGAAGGGTCCACGAAGAAGCAACCACCCACAAAGGGTCCACAAAGAAGCAACCTTATCTATCCCACCATGGCCATCGCCCACGAAGGACTTGCCTCACTAGCGGTAGATCTTCACGAAGTAGGCGATCTCCTTGCCCTTACAAACTCCTTGGTTCAACTCCACAATCTTGTCGGAGGCTCCCAAGTGACACCTAGCCAATCTAGGAGACACCACTCTCCAAGAAGTAACAAATGGTGTGTAGGTAATGAACTCCTTGCTCTTGTGCTTCAAATGATAGTCTTCCCAACACTCAACTCTCTCTCATAGGATTTGGATTTGGTGGAAAGAGGGTTTGAGTGGAAAACAACTTGGGAAGGCTAGAGATCAAGATTCATATGGTAGGAATGGAATGTCTTGGTCTCAACACATGAGTAGGTGGTTCTCTCTCAGAACATATGAGTTGGAATGATGTGTGTGTTCTGATGGCTCTCTCCTCTAATGAGAAGAAGGTGGAGGGGTATATATAGCCTCCACACAAAATCCAACCGTTACACAGTTTTCCAATCTCGGTGGGACCGAATCAATAAACTCGGTCGGACCGAAAATGTAAACCTAGTGACCGTTAGTGATTTTCGGTGGGACTGACATGCAACTCGGTAGGACCGGTATGGTTAGGGTTTGGGCATAACGTAATCTCGGTGAGACCGATTACACAAACTCGGTGAGACCGAATTTGGTAATTAGCTAACCAGAGAGTTGGTCAGGCAAACTCGGTGGGACCGATTTGCTCTTTCGGTGAGACCGAGTGGAACTCGGTGAGACCGAAAAGTTACAAAGGGAAAACACTGAGTTTACATTGCAATCTCGGTGGGACCGATTCGCTCTTTCGATGGGACCGAAAAGTTACGAAAGGGAAACAGAGAGTTTGCAACCCCATCTCGGTGAGACCGAGATCCCTATCGGTAAGACCGAATTGCTAGGGTTTGGCAGTGGCTAATGACAAGTGAAACTCGGTGGCGCCGGATAGGAAGAATCGGTAGGATCGAGTTTGGCTTAGGGTTTAGGTCATATGTGGATATGGGAAAGTAGTTGAGGGTTTTGGAGCATATCACTAAGCACATGAAGCAAGAGGCTCATTAAGCAACACCTCATCCCTCCTTAATAGTATTGGCTTTTCCTAAAGACTCAATGTGATCTTGGATCACTAAAATATAAAATGAAGAGTCTTGAGCTTTTGAGCTTGAGCCAATTCTTTGTCCTTAGCATTTTGAGGGTTCCACTTTCACATCCATGCCATGCCAATCATTGAGCTTTCCTGAAATGATCATCTTGGAATAGCATTAGCTCAATGAGCTATATGTTGTTATGAATTACCAAAACCACCTAGGGATAGTTGCACTTTCAATCTCCCCCTTTTTGGTAATTGATGACAACATATAGATCAAAGCTTCGACAAAAGATAATAATCATGAAATATATATATCGTCACTTTGAGAAGTATGTGATAAGTAAGAGCTCCCCCTAAATTTGTGCATATTTAAAATTTGCTTTGGACTGCAAATGCACAAAGAGTTAGAGTCATGGGTTACTCTTCCATGTCACATACATCTTGGTGGAGCGCTTAAAATGATAAGAATGAAATACATGCACTCATCACCAAGAAAGTGAATGATCACAAATAGATAAGATATAATATTAAGCAAGCATTAAGTGTAGCTTATGATCAAACACATGATCATCAATGTCTCACCTCACAAATAATGACGTAGTATCTCAAAAGCACACAAAAGCAAACAAGTGTTCGAAAAACCAGCAAATAAAGCAAGAGAGAAAAGCAACACTCTCTCTCTCGAAGCCTATGATCTATACATCTTCTCCCCCTTTGGCAACAAGTTACCAAAAAGTTCCTAGAAAATGCATAGCACTAGATCGACGCTCAGGCTTGATCTTCAGGTGGTGGTGGAGTCCGGATCACTCCAAGGACGAAGGCTTCGGTAGATGCTGAAGTAGTCGCTGGAGTTGGAGCTGAAGTAGATGCTGGAGCTGAGGCTGTAGCTGGTGCTGAAGTGGTGGCTCTTGTGTCAGCAACTGGCACGGCAGATGACCTCGGGCCTCTTGGCACTCTGGAAAAGGCATGAGTAGTAGTCCTGCCTCTCCTCTCCTGCATGTCCTCCTGGAGCTGCTCCACTGCAGACTGAACTTCCGCTACCTTGACATCCAAGTCATAGAACTTCTGTTCCATGATTCTCTCTAGGCTCTGCTGATTCTGAGTGAGGGTGGCCAGACTTTGCTCAATCCTTAGCGTGGATGCAATCAAGTAACCAAGCTGCTCTTGTTTGGTCTTCAAGAAGTACTCAGATGCCTCCTCTTGAGTAGGCATCTTGGCAGCTTTCTCCTTCCTCGCCTTCTCCTTCTTTGCAAATGCTTGGGCAGATGATGGCTCGTTCTCAGTCATGATCACTTGGTTATCCTCAAAATCTGGACGGATGGGCAAATGTTCCTTATCCAATAAATATATGCCCGTGCCCATCTTGGAGTTGATGAGCTCCTGAATCTGAGGGGCATATCCGCAACTCCTCTTCTGATCTGCTGCAGTCCTCTTGATTGTTTCCACTATGAGGCTCATCACCTTGAACTTCTGAGGCACATCAAACACATGTAGCAAGTTGATAGCATGGCCTCTGATCATCTTGTGATCTCCAGACTTAGGCAATAAGGTGTGCCTTAGTATCCAATTGATCGTAGGCAGTCCTGACAGAAGGTAATGCACAGAGCCAAACTTGAAGGTGTCAAGAGCTTCATTGGGAATTTCCTTGTACATATTGGACATGGAGTTGTGGTCCATCTTCTTCTTGGCATAGATATCCAAGTCTTCATCTTGCTCCTCTGGGGCATTAATGATCTGTGCCCACTCAGCCATTGTAGATTGGTACCTTGTACCCTCAGACATCCATGTGATCCTCCCATCTGGATAAAAGTGAGCTGTGGAGTAGAACTGCATGATGAGTTCCTCGTTCCACTTTGTGAGCTTCTGCCCAACAAAGTCAGCTACTCCACAAGCTATGAAGCTGTCTTGCACTCCAGGATAGTGCTCCTCATTGTCCTTGATGTATGTCCAATCAACCCAACGCATATCACAGACAATGGGCTTCTTATCTAACAGCACAGTCTCATAGAAATCCTGCTGCTCCTTGGTGTGAAACCTGTAGTCCATGGCAGTCCTTCTCCTTGAAGCATATGGGTCTGCTTCTCTCCATTTCCTTAGCCCTGAATCTCTCCTGAGCTTCATGTCCTCAGCCACAGGATGAGCATCGTTGTGGTCTGGGATCTTGGGCTTTAGCTTTCTCAGGACATTCTCTTCCTCATCCTCAGCAACAGTCTCAGGCACTGGGGCCTTGTTCTTCTCAGCTGCAGGAATGCTCCTTGTATTTCTCTTAGGCTTTGGCTTGGAGGCAGCTTTGGGCTTAGATGCAGTAGCCCCTGACCTAATGGCATCACCCATCAGCTTGGGTGCCTTGGGTGCTGGTGCAGCTACCTCTTCTTCCTCTTCGTCTTCCATGATGGAAGCTTTGCCAAGCACTCTGGCAACAGTCTTCTTCACCCTTTCCTTCCTTTTCTTGCCCTCAGCTTCAACTGGCTCTTGGGGAGTGGGCTTCTCAGTTGAGGCTCTTGCCTTTGACATGGGCTGCCTGCCTGCTGGCCTTTTGATTTTCAGGCCTGGCTTAGTGCCTTGAGCTGGCTCAACTCTCTTGGAAGTGGCCTCTTCCTCTGCCACATAGTCCTCATCTTCGGAATCTGAAGTCCTCTTCTTTCTTTGTCTCGTGGCAGCCTTTGGCAAGTTACTCGGAGTGCTCCTGCTGCCTTCATCAGATGAAATGGAGGGACTAGTGCCCTCACTCATCACCACTTGCTGCTCTGACATATTTTGGCTATCACTGTGATCAGACATGCTGCAAACTGACTGCTGACCCTGTGAATAGATTATAGAAGAGTTAGAGTGGATGAGCATCACAAAATGCAGAGATTTTTGCAAAAAGAATGATCCAAAAACTTAGTTTTAGTTTCCCACTAAAATCATCTCGGATCTACCGATTTTCAAACTCGGTGATACCGAAGCAGTTTTGGAACCTAAACTAGTGAACTCGGTAGGACCGAGTCACAGTTCGGTGGCACCGAGACTGCTACGGTTTCACTGAGTTCAAAAATCGGTCACACCGATAAGTAATTCTCGGTCAGACCGAGTCTCACTTGTGCAATGGCGTAAGCCAAATCGGTGGGACCGAGTTTTTCAACTCGGTGGGTCCGAGATAGTTTCGGCGGAAACCTAAACCTAGAATTTTTGAATCAAACCTAATCTATGAGCGTTTTGACTGGATAGAAGTTTATCAAACGTGGCTAGAAAGAATATGATCACAATGTGCTAGGAATCAGATTGAGGAATAGCACAAAGATCAAGTCCATACCCTAGTTCGGCGGGGACTTGCTACGGCGGCAACGGCGGGGCAGAATTCCCGTTGACGGCGACGGAGACCAGCGACTGGAGGCTGCTGGCGGCGAGAAGACGATCCGGAGACCACGAGGGCAGAGCAGGCTATCGCGCGGGCGAAGGGGTTCGGAGAAATTTCCAAATTTTGCCCGTGACTATATATAGCCCGACCCTGTCGGTGTGACCGAGTGGAACGACTCGGTGGCACCGAGATTCATAACTGCGTGCAGTTACTGAAACTCGGTGTGACCGAAAGGTTCAAATCGGTTGCACTGAGATCGAAAACCTAGATCAACTTAATGATCTCGGTAGGACCGAAAGTGGAGTATTGGTCAGACCAAGAATCATAAAGAGGTTTTGTAAGTTTAAGTCTATGACGAATCGGGGACTCTGAGCGCTCCTCACACAGAGTGGTTCGAATCTGACTTGATCAAATTTTGTGATGCAGCATGAATAGAGTTTGAGACGAGAAAAGCATAGATAGCTAGAGGAGGTTCTTAGGCATTCTTGTCCATCCACTTGGCAAAAGAAGATAAAACCAAACAATCAAAACAACAAGTGGATGTCCTCGAATGAGTAAAATATGCAACCAGCATGCTCACTCAATAAGATGGCAAATGAAATATGTGGCAAGGCATGCACAACCAATTCTAGCATCTATCAAGCAATTTGCGATGACTAGGTCATCTATATATGAGTATATTGACTTAGGAGTCAAGTGAGAACACTTGATCATAGGTCATACTCATCGTTTAAGCTCAAGTGGGGTTACCACTTTTACATAAAGCATTGTTGTGTTCACATCTTTAGAGTTGCTTTAGCTCAAGTCTTAGAGTAAAGCTCCCCCTAGATGTGATATCCCCCCTAAGAGGGATGAACTAACCTTGGGTTTTGTCGATGATGACTTCATGTAGATATTGAAGATGTGGATGCTCAATGTTGATGTAGATCTCTTGGAGCTATCCATTTGAGTGAATTGCACTTTCAATACCTACATGGGTTAGTCCCACAAGGAACAAATAAGGATATCCATAGACATGGAGTGATGCACACAAAAGATGATGTCCATGAAAACTTTTAGGTTACCTTGTCCCTTGTCTTACCAACAAGAGGGTTTGTGACTCCTTGAACTAGTGCAAGATGTGGAAGTTGATTGCAATTGTTCTTGCCAAAATGATAAGAGTGAAGTATGTTGGCGGAGTCACCCTCGAGAACTCTCTAGTTCTTCTTCTTTTGGATCCACATCATCTTGATGGGAATCCTTGGAGTTGTAGTCGTACTTGATGAAGTGGAACTTGAAGTAGTCTTGGGAATCCACTTGACTAAGGTCTTAGGAGCTTCTTCAAATGCATCAATTTTCTCTTGAAGCTTGTCCTTGCCTTTTTGCTCGTAGTCTTGTGGTGGAAGATCATCTTGAGCTTGTGTCCCCTTGAAATAAGTATACTTCTCTTGTTGAGGGACAAACTTTGTCTTGGGGTATTGATCTTCTTCCCACTCAACTCCATTGGCATTGAACTTTCGTTCAAAACCAACACCTTGATTCTTCCGGTGCATTCCTTGCTTGCGCACAATTTCCTCGAATTGCTTACTCCCGGCAAGGCTTTTGTACACTCCTTTCTCTATAATTCCCTTCAATAAACTATTTTCTTGCTCAAGTGTAACTTGGCTAAGAGAATCGTTAGTGGAATCAAGAGAGCTACTAGAAGCAACAATATTGGATTTAGCATGATCATTGTTACTACTAGAGGAAGAATCTTTCTTGTTAGACTTGACTTGAGGCATGTAAGTGGATAAGAGTAAACGCTTGGCAATGTAAGAAGAACTTTTCTTGCGGAGATCATCATTGATTGCCTTTAAGAACTCATGCTCTTGCTCAAGATTGAGCTTTTTAAAGCGTAGTTTCTCATGAGCTCTTAAAAGTTCTCGATGATCTTCGAAGATAGTGTCATGAGCTAACTTAAGAGTTTTTAGTTCTTTAGTTAGAGCCTCAATCTTCTCCTTATCATTGTCATTCGTTTTATCTTGATTAGCATGATTAATTGGTCTTTCATCATAGTATTCATCACTAGAGTTGTCACCAAGCAAATCATCACCTAACAAGTCATCTTCATCACTATTGAAATCAACATACTCGGGGTGTGTTACCTTAGGACCTTTGGCCATGAAGCATCTTCCAATTCCTTCATTTGGTGAGTCAAATATGTCGTAGGAGTTGGTTGACACAAGTGCTAGACCAGCAACACCTTCATCTTGAGTATCTTCGGAGTCGGAGTGATAACTTCTCTCGGAGTGGCTGTCGGAGTCGGAGCCGGATACCCATTCACCAACATGAGCTTGATGTCTTCGTCTTGTGTAGCTCCTTGATGATTTTTCCTTCCTTTCCGAATCCTTGCTTCTCCGTGAGTATCTTCGTTCATAATGATCATCTCTACTCCTTCTCTCTCTTGGTGGTGATCCTTTGCTTCTTCTTTTTGGAGAATCTTCTCTTCTCTTGTAGGGAGCCGTACACTCATTGGAATAGTGTCCGGGCCTTCCACAATTGTAACAGTTTCGCTCTCGACTAGAAGATCTTTTGTCATTGTAGGACCTTGACTTGGAGCTTCTATCTTTGCTTCTACTCTTGTAGAACTTGTTGAAGTTCTTCACCATTAAGCTCAATTCTTCATTGAAGTCTTGTTTCTCACTTGATGATGTAGGGGCTTCACATGAGGCTTTATAGGCACCACTTGATTTGTTGTGAAGTTC
This sequence comes from Triticum urartu, assembly GCF_003073215.2. Classification (NCBI taxonomy): domain Eukaryota; kingdom Viridiplantae; phylum Streptophyta; class Magnoliopsida; order Poales; family Poaceae; genus Triticum; species Triticum urartu. Next base: position 494,323,441 of record NC_053025.1, on the reverse strand, counting down.
CTCTTTATCCTTAAGTGACATCTCATGAGCAACAATTCTTCCAATCACCTCCGTTGGCTTGAGATCTTTGTAATTGGGCATCATTTGGATCAATGTGCACACGGTATCATATTTTCCATCCAAGGCTCTTAGAATCTTCTTGATGATGAATCTATCGGTCATCTCTTCACTTCCTAAGCCGGCAATCTCATTTGTGATGAGAGCAAGCCTAGAGTACATTTCAGCGACACCTTCACCATCCTTCATCTTGAACTTGTCAAGTTGGCTTTGAAGCACATCCAACTTGGATTCCTTGACGGAGTCGGTACCTTCGTGCATATCAATCAAAGTGTCCCAAATTTCCTTCGCATTCTCAAGACGGCTGATTTTGTTGAATTCTTCGGGGCACAATCCGTTGAAGAGAATATCACAAGCTTGAGCATTGTATTGCAACATCTTCAACTCATCCGCGGTAGCTTCACGGTTCGGTTCTCTCCCATCAAAGAATTCACCTTGCAAGCCAACACACACAATAGCCCAAACGGCGGGGTTATGTCCAAGAATATGCATTTTCATCTTATGCTTCCAACTAGCAAAATTAGTACCATCAAAGTAAGGACCTCTACGGTGATAATTTCCCTCGCTAGACGCCATACTCTCCTAGGTTGTGAAACCAAGGCTATGACCACCAAAAGCTATGGAAATCAAGCAAATGGAGACCAAAGCTCTGATACCACTTGTAGGATCGAAAGTATGTCTAGAGGGGGGGTGATTAGACTACTTGACCAAATAAAAACTTAACCTTTTCCCAATTTTAGTTCTTGGCAGATTAGCTATTTTCGGGAAAGTCAACAATTTCAACACACACAATACATATCAAGCAAGCATGCAAAGAGTATATGAGCAGCGGAATGTAAAGCATGCAACTTGCAAGAATGTAAAGGGAAGGGTTTGGAGAATCAAACGCAATTGGAGACACGGATGTTTTTCCCGTGGTTCGGATAGGTGGTGCTATCCTACATCCACGTTGATGGAGACTTCAACCCACGAAGGGTAACGGTTGCGCGAGTCCACACAGGGCTCCACCCAAGGGCAACGGTTGCGCGAGTCACACAGGGCTCCACCCACGAAGGGTCCACGAAGAAGCAACCACCCACAAAGGGTCCACGAAGAAGCAACCTTGTCTATCCCACCATGGCCATCGCCCACGAAGGACTTGCCTCACTAGCGGTAGATCTTCACGAAGTAGGCGATCTCCTTGCCCTTACAAACTCCTTGGTTCAACTCCACAATCTTGTCGGAGGCTCCCAAGTGACACCTAGCCAATCTAGGAGACACCACTCTCCAAGAAGTAACAAATGGTGTAGGTAATGAACTCCTTGCTCTTGTGGCTTCAAATGATAGTCTCCCCAACACTCAACTCTCTCTCATAGGATTTGGATTTTGTGGAAAGAAGATTTGAGTGGAAAGCAACTTGGAGAGGCTAGAGATCAAGATTCATATGGTAGGAATGGAATATCTTGGTCTCAACACATGAGTAGGTGGTTCTCTCTCAGAACATATGAGTTGGAATGGTGTATGTGTTCTGATGGCTCTCTCCACGAATGAAGAGGAGGTGGAGGGGTATATATAGCCTCCACACAAAATCCAACCGTTACACACAGTTTTCCAATCTCGGTGGGACCGAATCAACAAACTCGGTCGGACCGAAAATATAAACCTAGTGACCGTTAGAGATTTTCGGTGGGACTGACATGCAACTCGGTAGGACCGATATGGTTAGGGTTTGGGCATAACATAATCTCGGTGAGACCAATTACACAAACTCGGTGAGACCGAATTTGGTAATTAGCTAACCAGAGAGTTGGTCAGGCAAACTCGGTGGGACCGGTTTGCTCTTTCGGTGAGACCGAGTGGAACTCGGTGAGACCGAAAAGTTACAAAGGGGAAACACTGAGTTTACATTGCAATCTCGGTGGGACCGATTCGCTCTTTCGGTGGGACTGAAAAGTTACGAAAGGGAAACAGAGAGTTTGCAACCCCATCTCGGTGAGACCGAGATCCCTATCGGTAGGACCGAATTGTTAGGGTTTGGCAGTGGCTAATGACAAGTGAAACTCGGTGGCGCCGAATAGGAAGAATCGGTAGGACCGAGTTTGGCTTAGGGTTTAGGTCATATGTGGATATGGGAAAGTAGTTGAGGGTTTTGGAGCATATCACTAAGCACATGAAGCAAGAGGCTCATTAAGCAACACCTCATTGTTGGGGAACGTAGCATAAATTCAAAATTTTCCTACGTGTCACCAAGATCTATCTATGGAGTCATCTAGCAACGAGGGAGGAGTGGATCTACATACCCTTGTAGATCGCGTGCGGAAGCGTTCAAGAGAACGGGGTTGATGGGGTCGTACTCGTCGTGATCCAAATCACCGATGATCCTAGCGCCGAACGGACGGCACCTCCGCGTTCAACACATGTACGGAGCAGTGACGTCTGCTCCTTCTTGATCCAGCAAGGGGGAAGGAGAGGTTGATGGAGATCCAGCAGCACGACGGCGTGGTGGTGGAAGTAGCGGGATTCCAACAGGGCTTCGCCAAGCGCTGCGGGAGGAGGGAGATGTGTCATGGGAGGGAGAGGGAGGCGCCAGGGCTTAGGTATGGTTGCCCTCCCTTCCCCCCACTATATATAGGGCCAAGGGAGAGGGGGAGGGCGCAGCCTTGCCCCTTCCTCCAAGGAAGGGTGCGGCCAAGGGGGGGAGGAGTCCATCCTCCCCAAGGCACCTCGGAGGTGCCTTCCCCCTTTAGGACTCTTCCTCTCCCTTGATTCTTGGCGCATGGGCCTCTTGGGGCTGGTGCCCTTGGCCCATATAGGCCAAGGCGCACCCCCTACAGCCCATGTGGTCCCCCCGGGGCAGGTGGCCCCACCCGGTGGACCCCCCGGGACCCTTCTGGTGGTCCCGGTACAATACCGGTGACCCCGAAACTTGTCCCGATGGCCGAAATTGCAATTCCTATATATAATTCTTTACCTCCGGACCATTTCGGAACTCCTCATGACGTTCGGGATCTCATCCGGGACTCCGAACAACTTTCGGGTTACCGCATACTAATATCTCTATAACCCTAGCGTCACCGAACCTTAAGTGTGTAGACCCTACGGGTTCGGGAGACATGCAGACATGACCGAGATGACTCTCCGGTCAATAACCAACAGCGGGATCTAGATACCCATGTTGGCTCCCACATGTTCCACGATGATCTCATCGGATGAACCACGATGTCAAGGACTTAATCAATCCCGTATACAATTCCCTTTGTCTATCGGTACGATACTTGCCCGAGATTCGATCGTCGGTATCCTGATACCTTGTTTAATCTCGTTACCGGAAAGTCTCTTTACTCGTTCCGTAACACATCATCCCGTGATCAACTCCTTGATCACATTGTGCACATTATGATGATGTCCTACCGAGTGGTCCCAGAGATACCTCTCCGTTTACACGGAGTGACAAATCCCAGTCTCGATTCGTGCCAACCCAACAGACACTTTCGGAGATACCTGTAGTGTGCCTTTATAGCCACCCAGTTACGTTGTGACGTTTGGCACACCCAAAGCACTCCTACGGTATCCGGGAGTTGCACAATTTCATGGTCTAAGGAAATAATACTTGACATTAGAAAAGCTTTAGCATACGAACTACATGATCTTGTGCTAGGCTTAGGATTGGGTCTTTGTCCATCACATCATTCTCCTAATGATGTGATCCCGTTATCAATGACATCCAATGTCCATGGCCAGGAAACCGTAACCATCTATTGATCAACGAGCTAGTCAACTAGAGGCTTACTAGGGACATGGTGTTGTCTATGTATCCACACATGTATCTGAGTTTCCTATCAATACAATTCTAGCATGGATAATAAATGATTATCATGAACAAGGAAATATAATAATAACTAATTTATTATTGCCTCTAGGGCATATTTCCAACAGTCTCCCACTTGCACTAGAGTCAATAATCCAGTTCACATCAATATGTGATTAACACTCAAGGTCACATCCCCATGTGACTAACACCCAAAGAGTTTACTAGAGTCAATAATCTAGTTCACATTACCATGTGATTAACACTCGATGAGTTCTGGGTTTGATCATGTTATGCTTGTGAGAGATGTTATAGTCAACGGGTCTGAATCTTTCAGATCCGTATGTACTTCGCAAATTTCTTATGTCATCTTGTAGATGCAACTACTACGCTACATTTGGAGCTATTCCAAATAACTGTTCTACTATACGAATCCAGTTTACTACTCAGAATAATCTGGATTAGTGTCAAATTGCATCGGCGTAACCCTTTACGACGAACTCTTTTATCACCTCCATAATCGAGAAAATTCCTTAGTCCACTAGTTACTAAGGATAACTTTGACCGCTGTCCTGTGATCCATTCTCGGATCACTCTTGTACCCCTTGACTAACTCATGGCAAGGCACACTTCAGGTGCGGTACACAGCATAGCATACTGTAGAGAGCCTATGATAAAAGCATAGGGGACGACCTTCGTCCTTCCTCTTTCTTCTGCCGCGGTCGAGCTTTAAGTCTTAACTTCATACCTTACAACTCAGGCAAGAACTGATCCATCTTGAACACCTTCAAGATCATGTCAAGGTATGTGCTCATTTAAGCGTTTTGATCTATCCTTATAGATCTTGATGCTCAATGTTCAAGTAGCTTAATCCAGGCTTTCCATTGAAAAAACACTTTCCAAATAACCCTATATGCTTTCCAGAAATTCTACATCATTTCTGATCCATAATATGTCAACAACATATACTCATCAGAAATTCTATAGTGCTCCCACTCACTTCTTTGGAAATACAAGTTTCTCATAAACTTTGTATACACCCAAAACTTTGATCATCTTATCAAAGCATACATTCCAACTCCGAGATGCTTACTCCAGTCCTTAGAAGGATTGCTGGAGCTTTGCATACTTATTAGCATCTTTCAGGATTGACAAAACCTTCCGGTTTGTATCACATACAACCTTTCCTCAAAATCATCGAGGAAACAATGTTTTGACATCCTATCTGCAAGATTTCATAAATAATGCAGTAATCGCTAATATAATTCCAACAGACTCTTAGCATCGCTACAAGTGAGAAAGTCTCATCGTAGTCAACTCCTTGAACTTGTCGGAAAACATCTTAACGACAAGTCGAGCTTTCTTAATGGTGATACCTACCATCATTGTCCGTCTTCCTTTTAAAATCCATCTGCACTCAACAGCCTTACGACTATCGAGTTGTTCTGCCAAAGTCTACACTTTGTTTCCATACATGGATCCTCTCTCGGATTTTATGGCCTCGAGCCATTTTGGAATCCAGGCCCACCATCGCTTCTCCATAGCTCGTAGGTTCATTGTTGTCTAGCAACATGACTTCCAAGACAGGATTACGTACCACTCTGAAGTAGTACGCATCCTTGTCATCCTACGAGGTTTGGTAGTGACTTGATCTGAAGTTTCATGATCACTATCATAAGCTTCCACTTCAATTGGTGTAGGTGCCACAGGAACAACTTCCTGTGCCCTGCCACACACTAGTTGAAGTGACGGCTCAATAACCTCATCAAGTCTCCACCATCCTCCCACTCAATTCTTTCGAGAGAAACTTTTCCTCGAGAAAGGACCCGATTCTAGAAACAATCCCTTATTGCTTTCGAATCTGAGACAGGAGGTATACCCAACTGTTTTGGGTGTCCTATGAAGATGTATTTATCCGCTTTGGGTTCGAGCTTATCAGCCTGAAACTTTTTCACATAAGCGTCGCAGCCCCAAACTTTTAAGAAATGACAGCTTAGGTTTCTCTAAACCATAGTTCATACGGTGTCATATCATCGGAATTACGTGGTGCCCTATTTAAAGTGAATGTGGTTGTCTCTAATGCCTAACCCATAAACTATCGTGGTAATTCGATAAGAGACATCATGGTATGCATCATATCCAATAGGGTGCAGTTATGATGTTCGGACACACCATCACACTATGGTGTTCCAGGCTGTATTAGTTGTGAAACAATTTCCACAATGTCTTAATTTTGTGCCAAACTCGTAATTCAGATATTCGTCTCTATGATCATATCATAGATCTTTTATCCTCTTGTCACGACGATCTTTCAACTTCACCCTGAAATTACTTGAACCTTTCAATAATTCAGACTCGTGATTCATCAAGTAAATATACTCAACATTTACTCAAATCATCTGTGAAGTAAGAACATAACGATATCCACTACATGCCTCAGCACTCATTGGACTGCACACATCAGAATGTATTACTTCCAACAAGTTGCTTTCTAGTTCCATTTTACTGAAAACGAGGCTTTTAGTCATCTTGCCCATGTGGTATGATTTGCATGTCTCAAGTGATTCAAAATCAAGTGAGTCCAAACGCTCCATTTGCATGGAGTTTCTTCATGCATATACACCAATAGACATGGTTCGCATGCCTCAAACTTTTCAAAAACGAGTGAGCCCAAAGATCCATCAACATGGAGCTTCTTCATGCGTTTTATACTGATATGACTTATGTGGCAGTGCCACAAGTAGGTGGTACTATCATTACTATCTTATATCTTTTGGCATGAACATGTGTATCACTATGATCGAGATTCAATGAACCATTCACTTTAGGTGCAAGACCATTGAAGGTATTATTCAAATAAACAGAGTAACCATTATTCTCCTTAAATGAATAACCGTATTGCGATAGACGTAATCCAATCATGTCTATGCTCAACGCAAACACCAAATAACAATTATTTAGGTTTAACACCAATCTCGATGGTAGAGGGAGCGTGCGATGCTTGATCATATCAACATTGGAAACACTTCCAACACATATCGTCAGCTCACCTTTAGCTAGTCTCCGTTTATTCCGTAGCTTTTATTTCGAGTTACTAACACTTAGCAACCGAACCGGTATCTAATACCCTGGTGCTACTAGGAGTACTAGTAAAGTACACTGTATATCCAATATACTTCTATCGACCTTGCCAGCCTTCTCATCTACCAAGTATCTAGGGTAATTCTGCTCCAGTGGCTGTTCCCCTTATTACAGAAGCACTCAGTCTCGGGTTTGGGTTCAACCTTGGGTTTCTTCACTAGAGCAGCAGCTGAATTGCCGTTTCATGAAGTATCCCTTTGTTCCCTTGCCCTTCTTGAAACTAGTGGTTTCACCAACCATCAACAATTGATGCTCCTTCTTGATTTCTACTTTCGCGGTGTCAAACATCGCGAATATCTCAAGGATCACCATATATGTCCCTGATATATCATAGTTCATCACGAAGCTCTAGCAGCTTGGTGGTAATGACTTCGGAGAACCATCACTATTTCATCTGGAAGATCAACTCCCACTCGATTCAAGCGATTGTTGTACTCAGACAATCTGAGCACAAGCACAACAATTGAGCTTTTCTCCTTAATTTGCAGGCTAAGAAAATCGTCGGAGGTCTTATACCTCTTGACGTGGGCATGAGCCTGAAATCCCAATTTCAGCCCTCGAAACATCTCATATGTTTCGCGATGTTTCAAAACGTCTTCGGTGCCTCAACTCTAAACCGTTTAACTGAACTATCACGTAGTTATCAAAATGTGTATGTCAGATGTTCGCAACATCCACAGACAACGTTCGAGGTTCAGCACACTGAGCGGTGCATTAAGGACATAAGCCTTCTATGAAGCAATGAGGACAATCCTCAGTTTACGGACCTAGTCCGCATAATTGCTACTATCAACTTTCAACTAAATTTTCTCTAGGAACATAACTAAACAGTAGAACTGAAGTGCGAGCTACGACATAATTTGCGAAGACCTTTTGACTATGTTCAGGATAATTAAGTTCATCTTATGAACTCCCACTCAGATAGACATCCCTCTAGTCATCTAAGTGATTACATGATCCGAGTCAACTAGGCCGTGTCCGATCATCACGTGAGATGGACTAGTCATCATCGGTGAACATCTTCATGTTGATCGTATCTACCATACGACTCATGCTCGACCTTTCGGTCTCTGTGTTCCGAGGCCATGTCTGTACATGCTAGGCTCGTCAAGTTAACCCTAAGTGTTTTGCATGTGTAAAACTGTCTTACACCCGTTGTATGTGAACGTAAGGATCTATCACACCCGATCATCACGTGGTGCTTCGAAACGACGAACTTTAGCAACGGTGCACAGTTAGGGGAGAACACTTCTTGAAATTTTAATGAGGGATCATCTTATTTACTACCGTCGTTCTAAGCAAATAAGATGTATAAACATGATAAACATCACATGCAATCAAATAGTGACATGATATGGCCAATATCATATTGCTCCTTTTGATCTCCATCTTCGGGGCTCCATGATCATCATCGTCACTGGCATGACACCATGATCTCCATCATCATGATCTCCATCATTGTGTCTTCATGAAGTTGTCTCGCCAACTATTACTTCTACTACTACAGCTAACGGTTAGCAATAAAGTAAAGTAATTACATGACGTTTATGTTGACACACAGGTCATAAATAAATTAAGACAACTCCTATGGCTCCTGCCGGTTGTCATACTCATCGACATGCAAGTCGTGATTCCTATTATAAGAACATGATCATCTCATACATCACATATATCATTCATCACATCCTTTGGCCATATCACATCACATAGCATACCCTGCAAAAACAAGTTAGACGTCCTCTAATTGTTGTTTGCATGTTTTACGTGGCTGCTATGGGTTTCTAGCAAGAACGTTTCTTACCTACGCAAAGACCACAACATGATATGCCAATTGCTATTTACCCTTCATAAGGACCCTTTTCATCGAATCCGATCCGACTAAAGTAGGAGAGACAGACACCCGCTAGCCACCTTATGCAACTAGTGCATATCAGTCGATGGAACCAGTATCACGTAAGAGTACGTGTAAGGTCGGTCCGGGCCGCTTCATCCCACGATGCCGCCGAATCAAGATAAGACTAGTAACGACAAGCATATTGAACAAAATCAACGCCCACAACTACTTTGTGTTCTACTCGTGCATAGAAACTACGCATAGACCTAGCTCATGATGCCACTGTTGGGGAACGTAGCATAAATTCAAAATTTTCCTACGTGTCACCAAGATCTATCTATGGAGTCATCTAGCAACGAGGGAGGAGTGGATCTACATACCCTTGTAGATCGCGCGCGGAAGCGTTCAAGAGAACGGGGTTGATGGAGTCGTACTCGTCGTGATCCAAATCACCGATGATCCTAGCGCCGAACGGACGGCACCTCCGCGTTCAACACACGTACGGAGCAGCGACGTCTCCTCCTTCTTGATCCAGCAAGGGGGAAGGAGAGGTTGATGGAGATCCAGCAGCACGACGGCGTGGTGGTGGAAGTAGCGGGATTCCAACAGGGCTTCGCCAAGCGCTGCGGGAGGAGGGAGATGTGTCATGGGAGGGAGAGGGAGGCGCCAGGGCTTAGGTATGATTGCCCTCCCTTCCCCCCACTATATATAGGGCCAAGGGAGAGGGGGAGGGCGCAGCCTTGCCCCTTCCTCCAAGGAAGGGTGCGGCCAAGGGGGGGAGGAGTCCATCCTCCCCAAGGCACCTCGGAGGTGCCTTCCCCCTTTAGGACTCTTCCTCTCCCTTGATTCTTGGCGCATGGGCCTCTTGGGGCTGGGGCCCTTGGCCCATATAGGCCAAGGCGCACCCCCTACAGCCCATGTGGTCCCCCCGGGGCAGGTGGCCCCACCCGGTGGACCCCCCGGGACCCTTCTGGTGGTCCCGGTACAATACCGGTGACCCCGAAACTTGTCCCGATGGCCGAAATTGCAATTCCTATATATAATTCTTTACCTCCGGACCATTTCGGAACTCCTCATGACGTTCGGGATCTCATCCGGGACTCCGAACAACTTTCGGGTTACCGCATACTAATATCTCTATAACCCTAGCGTCACCGAACCTTAAGTGTGTAGACCCTACGGGTTCGGGAGACATGCAGACATGACCGAGATGACTCTCCGGTCAATAACCAACAGCGGGATCTAGATACCCATGTTGGCTCCCACATGTTCCACGATGATCTCATCGGATGAACCACGATGTCAAGGACTTAATCAATCCCGTATACAATTCCCTTTGTCTATCGGTACGATACTTGCCCGAGATTCGATCGTCGGTATCCCGATACCTTGTTCAATCTCGTTACCGGCAAGTCTCTTTACTCGTTCCGTAACACATCATCCCGTGATCAACTCCTTGATCACATTGTGCACATTATGATGATGTCCTACCGAGTGGTCCCAGAGATACCTCTCCGTCATACGGAGTGATAAATCCCAACCTCGATCCGTGCCAACCCAACAGACACTTTCGGAGATACCCGTAGTGTGCCTTTATAGCCACCCAGTTACGTTGTGACGTTTGGCACACCCAAAGCACTCCTACGGTATCCGGGAGTTGCACAATTTCATGGTCTAAGGAAATATACTTGACATTAGAAAAGCTTTAGCATACGAACTACATGATCTTGTGCTAGGCTTAGGATTGGGTCTTTGTCCATCACATCATTCTCCTAATGATGTGATCCCGTTATCAATGACATCCAATGTCCATGGCCAGGAAACCGTAACCATCTATTGATCAACGAGCTAGTTAACTAGAGGCTTACTAGGGACATGGTGTTGTCTATGTATCCACACATGTATCTGAGTTTCCTATCAATACAATTCTAGCATGGATAATAAATGATTATCATGAACAAGGAAATATAATAATAACTAATTTATTATTGCCTCTAGGGCATATTTCCAACACTCATCCCTTCTTAATAGTATTGGCTTTTCCTAAAGACTCAATGTGATCTTGGATCACTAAAATATAAAATGAAGAGTCTTGAGCTTTTGAGCTTGAGCCAATTCTTTGTCCTTAGCATTTTGAGGGTTCCACTTTCACATCCATGCCATGCCAATCATTGAGCTTTCCTGAAATGATCATCTTGGAATAGCATTAGCTCAATGAGTTATATGTTGTTATGAATTACCAAAACCACCTAGGGATAGTTGCACTTTCAGTGAGCATCTTATATGGTATTCGACGCATCCAGCAGAGCGAAACAACATTCCATTCTTTTCAACGACATCATTCTACATTGACGGCGAGTGGCTCGGAGAAGAAAGCGCATATAAGGGCTTGAAGAAATTTCGAAGGCAACAAAAACCATAAATCCAGATGGATCCAACGAAAACCTAAATTAATCGAATCTCGAAAGACCTGCGGGAGAGACGGCTCCACGCCCACCGACGATAAGCACGACAACGAAAGGGAAAAAAACAAGGAGCACATTATTTCTACAGTGAAACAACACCACCGTCTTGTTGTTCCAAACCAAACTTGAAGACTCCCTAAAGAAAACCTGAAAAAAATCACTCATGTCACTACACGTCAAGTACGGGTCTAATGTCGAGCTCTCCTCCCCCCCTCCCCGTCTAGGACCATGCACAAACTCCCTCTTCTCCGTTGACCCAGCCAGGCCAGGCTGCCGTTGAAGATCGTTGCGCTGGATCACTAGCTCCACCGTTGAGCACCGCCTGACAAAGACTGACACTTAAACACACATCTCCTTTGCCGCATGAACTTAAGCACACCGCCTGACAAAGGCTGCATGAACTTTGCCCGACGACGCGCCTTAGCGGCCACGGAAGGGAATAGATGGGGCGGTGGCTAGGGTTTTGGTCGTTTGTCTCTTGGTCCTTTTTTGTTTGCACGAACACCCCTTATTGATAGCAAATACTCACCCGTTCTTATTTAGTTGTTTTAGATTTTTCTAGATACAGATGCATCTAGACATGTTCTAGACAAATACGGATGTATCTAGCGATCCGTATCTAGACAAATCTAAGACAACTAATTTAGGACGGAGGTAATACATGGATAATAAAATATTTGTGAACGAAATGGCAAATCCTGATATCTTAATTTGTCTTGCCTTGCGTGTTCTCCTTAATAATAATACTATAGTAAGATAAGAAATACTAGTTTCGAATCAAAATAATAATAATAGTAAGAGATGGAAAAGGCCGATTTTCTTTGAGAGAGGAGAGCATTAAAAGGCGTCTTTTAGTTGTTGGGTACAGACTGGACACGTCTTCATTAAAAGCAAATCCAAACGCGGATTCCCTTGCGCTAATGGCGATGGAGCCCGATGGACCCTACCACCACCTCCCGCGTCTGATCAGCCCACACACCGCTTATCAGACGGGATAAGCCGATAAGCAGATCTCGAGATGCAGACGGGCTGATCGATAAGCAAGCACTCTTATCAGTGGCAAACACGAGAGTTTCCTATAAATAGGACCGCGAGGTGGTTGCCCCTCCCTGCCCTAGCTAGCCCCCAACAACCCATTTCCTCCCCCCACAGCTCTTCTCCGGCCCCTCCAGCCACAGAGCTCCGTAAGTGCAGCACAGCCTCTGATTTTGCTTTTCGTTCCGAATTATGCAGTCGTTGGTTGGATGTCTTCGATTCGAATTCGATCCTGGATTTTTTTTTTGCGGGGGCACGGAGTTCGTTCTGCGTATCCGGCAGCAGGGTCGGAAAGGAGGAGCCCCGGCTTTCCACGGGCCCGATTCCTGGGCTTGGATCTGCATTTCTGGGCGAGTTTTTTTTTCAAAATCGTTGGGATATGTGCGTGCATATATGGCAGGTTCCGGAACAGATCTAGGGTTTGGGTTCGGGGCGAACGCGTGCAGCGAACGTAATAAGGCGTGTGTTTCTTTTTTTCTTCTCTTCTCCTGTCCGCAACGATAAAGATATTTTATCCTGCACGTTCTCGTATGTCGTTTGGGGAGTGTGCGGGTATATATAGACGCGCAGGGGAGGGGGGAGGGGGTTCCATTATCGTCTCGTCTCGTCCGATATAAATAGGGGAATTCTGCTCCACACCCCCGTTCCCTTTTGTTGACTTACGATACTGCCCCTTGCCTCAGTCTCATCCTCCCGGCCCTCTCGGTCCTCTCGCGATAGCCCCGCCCCGGCCGCCCCCCAAATCGGAAGCCGCGCAGCCCCCGGATCTCCGCCGCCGGCCGCCCCGCCGAGCCGCCTCGAGCCCTCCGCCGGCCCCGCTCTGCTCGCCCCGCGCGGGGCGGAGCGGAGGAGATCCGAGCCGGGGAGGTTCCTTCCGCCGGTAAAGCCCTAGCCCGCCTGGATCGATCTCGCTTTTGATCTGTTTTTTTTCTTCCCGTCGTATGTTGTTTCCGCCGCGGCTGGGCTGTGAGCGATCGTGAACTGAACCTGGAGTCCGAATCTTATTCTGCAGTGGGGGGTCCTGCGCCCCCGCAGGCTAGGTTTACGGCCAGGTTGCATCCGCCCCGCCTGGGTGGGTGAGGAGTCGGGGACGCGGGGATGTCTTCTCTCAGCCGGGAGCTCGTCTTCCTCATCCTGCAGTTCCTCGATGAGGAGAAGTTCAAGGAGACCGTCCACAAGTGAGTGATTCAAACCCCCACCCCAAAAAAGTCAAAAATTGGTGTTGTTCGTTTGTCTAGCGTGCTCACTTGGAGCCCTTGTCCCTGTGTAGGCTTGAGCAGGAGTCTGGCTTCTACTTCAACATGAAGTACTTCGAGGATGAGGTGATCAATGGCAATTGGGATGAGGTGGAGCGCTACCTCGGGGGCTTCACCAAAGTCGACGACAACCGCTACTCGATGAAGATATTCTTTGAGATCCGCAAGCAGAAGTATCTCGAGGCCCTCGACAAGTAAGTGCAGGGGGAAGAGGTGTATGTAGAATTGTAAATGCTGGACTGAATTGATGACTGATTATCTGTTCGTTTTCTGCCAGGCATGATCGGTCCAAGGCGGTTGAAATCTTGGTCAAGGACTTGAAGGTGTTTGCATCCTTTAATGAGGAGCTGTTTAAGGAGATCACACAGCTATTGACTCTGGAGAACTTCAGGTAAAATCTGCGCGATTGCATTTGCTTATAACGTTAGGTTCTTGCCATCATTTGTGTGGCTCAAACCGTTACTGGACTGCTCAGTGATTGGTTTTTGCTTTTATTATTGATAGGGAGAATGAGCAGCTCTCCAAGTATGGTGATACAAAATCTGCAAGAGCAATAATGCTTGTTGAGCTGAAGAAGCTGATCGAAGCTAACCCCTTATTCCGTGACAAGCTTCAGTTTCCCAATCTGAAGAGTTCTAGATTACGGACACTTATCAATCAGAGGTAGCACATAAAGAAACATAATAATCTTGGCACCCTTACTCTTTGTTGTATGGGCATCTTATTTATTCTTATATGCTGCATATTTCTTGCTGCTGAACTGCTGATGCTAGTTATAGATCTACTAGGCGAACATTCTTTAATCCAATAAAATTACTTACCCTCATTTCATCCTTTGTAAAGCTGACCCAGTAAAATGTTATAAGCTAATGAGGCTGTGCCCCACATTCTGTTCTCCCCAAATTTATTTAAACCAACCGTTCTTGGTTAGGAAAATTTGACCTGGCTTTATTTGCCATAAGTTAAGTGAGGGCTGCTGTTCATTCATTTTTAAGAAGATGCAAATCTTGGTTTCTTAATGTTATAATCTTGTACATTGACACATCTCAACCATTAGGTATTTACATTGTAAATAAGGTTGCTCTTCGTGACGAGTTTTGTGGGTCCTACAGTCATAAATGTCCAAAAAATTGAGTCACCTGTTTGCATTTACATTTTTCCAGCAGTCCAATACAATTTGAAGTTTAAATAAGTAAAGAATCTCTGTATAAATTGCCACCAATATTTGTTAACCTGCAGTCTCCATTTCTTTGGAACCGAAACTTGTAAAGATGTTACAAATATTTGCAGATTCATTCCTTGATTCATTACTATTTACCTTTCCATTATTTATTGTCAATAAGTGGGTATTCCATTAGATTATCAGAGTCAGTCCTAGTTGACGTTTCTGGGTTTAATTTCACATCCACACGTTTGTGAATCTTTAGATTTACCATATATGTTTGGATGTGGAGGGAAAGATCATTAATTAAGAAGTCTATCTATGGGCACGGTTTGCTATGTGTAAAAAAAATCATATTATTGCAGCATGGTGAGTTATTGTCAACTTCAATTTGCTCGATGCAATCAACCTGGGTGTCACGCTCAACCGAGCTCCATCCTAGATGACATTGCGCCCCACCACATGCAAGGCCTAAACCATGTTCTTTGCTCTGCCGCCAGGCCTGAGTGGGGTAATTAACACGATGGAGGATGTTGTTTGGATAAGAATAAAATTCTGTTTAACTTAATTTGCTTGTGAAATTGTTGTTATTTTTGCTTTTGTTTGTTATTTTTGAAGGAGGTGGAAGGTGGGGACCCACCATTAACTCCATTTATCATAGTAGTAATGTTATTCTGTAATATATGGCAGCTTAAACTGGCAGCACCAGCTTTGCAAAAATCCCAGGCCTAATCCTGACATCAAGACCCTCTTTGTTGATCATTCTTGTGGACAACCAAATGGTGCACGTGCTCCATCACCAGCAAACAATCCACTACTTGGATCTATACCTAAACCTGGTGGTTTCCCCCAATTGGGCGCCCATGGAGTAAGCTTGTTGAGCATATCTGGACAATTCATCTATATGTGGAAGTGTACATTTATTGATAATCTGGTTTATATCTGTTTCAGCCCTTTCAACCTGCACCAACACCTGTCGCACCTCTGGCCGGTTGGATGTCAAACCCTCCAGCAGTAACACATCCTGCTGTTTCTGGAGGTGCTATTGGATTTGGTACTCCTACGAATCCTGGTACTTATGTTTGTTAATATTGCAAGGAATTCGCGAACGTTATGAATAGGTGGCATTGCATGGTTGATTAACACTTCTGCACATATATCTTGTAGCTGCTATGTTGAAGCATCCTAGGACACCCTCGGCTGCTAACCCTTCTATGGACTATCCATCTGGAGATTCTGATCATGTCAGTAAGAGACCCAGGCCAGTTGGGTTGTCTGAGGAGGTATTAGCAATTTCACTCCCTCAAAAATCTGTTACCGCTATTGGATTCTTGCAGTTGGTACTTGATAATACTGTCATGCTATGCCTAATCAATCCTCGATATATACCTGATTGCAACTGGGTTGTATTTCACAGGTGAATCTTCCGGTGAATATGATGCCAGTAACTTATCCGCAGAGCCATAGCTACCCGCAAGATGATTTCCATAAAGCTGTCGCACGGACATTGAGTCAAGGATCAGCTCCAATGAGCATGGATTTCCATCCAGTTCAACAAACTCTTCTTCTTGGTAAGCTCTTTAATGTCTGTGCCCATGATAAATCTTTATCTCTACCATAGCATCTCATTCTTGTGCATTTTTCACTTGGTATCTGTTTTAGTTGGTACCAATGTTGGTGACATTGGATTGTGGGATGTTGGCACCAAGGAGAGACTTGTTGTAAGAAACTTCAAGGTTTGGGAGCTTGGGAAATGTTCTATGGCCCTCCAGGTTTGTTCACTGCAATATGTAGTTCAGTAACCTAGTATTTTTACCTGTACTCAATAATATAAGTATGTGTAAATGTAAATTGTACCAACAGGCAGCACTGGTTAAGGATCCTACCGTGTCAGTTAATCGCATAATTTGGAGTCCTGATGGAACCTTGTTTGGTAAGATGTCGTGAACAGTTTTTGTATTGCTGTTCTTTCAAGTTAGCCCTCTTCTAATGTTATCTTCTGTTTAAAAGGTGTTGCTTATTCAAGGCATATAGTACAGATTTATTCTTATCATGGTGGCGATGATATTAGGCAACACTTGGAGGTATGACTGCATATACTTATCACTCACTATCTGCTTTATGGCTCATTGTCTTGTGTACATGGTTTGCTATCTTGTGTCCTGAATATGATTATAAACTGTCTGTTGATTAGATTGATGCACATGTTGGTGGCGTAAATGACATTGCATTCGCCCATCCAAATAAGCAGCTGTGTATAATTACCTGTGGAGACGATAAGACGATAAAGGTGAGTTTCTGTGATGGTATTAATTCTGGTACTGTATTGTATCTTGTTTAACTAGAAATATGAAGTCTACAATAATTGCATTCTAGGTGTGGGAGGCCACTAGTGGAACAAAACAATTTACCTTCGAAGGTCATGAAGCTCCTGTCTATTCTGTTTGTCCACATTACAAGGAAAATATTCAGGTACTTGAAAAGCATTTATTATTTCAAGCATTTGCACCAGATTGTATTGTTTTTTCTATCAGAAGCTAATGTTTTTTTACCTCATGTTACCTTCCTATTACGCAGTTCATCTTTTCAACTGCTTTAGATGGAAAGATAAAGGCATGGCTGTATGATAATCTTGGGTCCAGAGTTGACTATGATGCACCAGGTCATTGGTGCACTACGATGGCATATAGTGCGGATGGTTCAAGGTTCGTATCTAAATTCATTGTTAACATTTTTAGCTAGGATTATGCAGGTGTTTGTTCTTTGTTTCACTCTTTTCTTGCCTCTATGTAGATTGTTTTCTTGTGGGACCAGCAAGGATGGTGAATCACACCTGGTGGAATGGAATGAGAGTGAAGGTGCGGTGAAGAGAACATACCAGGGATTTCGTAAGCGATCTATGGGTGTTGTACAATTCGATACGACGCGAAATAGGTTTTTGGCTGCTGGAGATGAATTCGTGATAAAGATTTGGGACATGGACAACACTAGTCTTCTGACTACCATTGAAGCTGATGGTGGCCTACCTGTGAGTTCTTTTCGTTTGTGTGTGCTTATGTTGGTGAATTTGTGATTTGATGTAAATGTAGTAAGAATCTCCTTCCTTGTTCTAACTTGGTGGCTGGTCCCACAATTATCAGGCAAGCCCGCGTATCCGCTTTAACAAGGAGGGTACTCTGTTGGCAGTCTCTACTGTTGATAATGGTATCAAAGTCTTAGCAAATGCTGATGGTGTTCGTTTATTGCGCACACTGGAAAATCGTTCTTTTGATGCTTCACGTAGTGCATCTGAGACTGTAACAAAGGTAGTTACTTTAACCAAGAAACAACTTGAGATTATTTTTCCCGCACGCATGGCTCAATCATTTCTTATTGGTGCAGCCTCTAATAAACCCATTGACTGCTGCTGCTGCGGCAGCCGCCGCCGCTGCCGCCGCTGCAACCAGTTCTGGAACTGCTGCTCCATCACCTATAACTGCAATGGTTTGTTTTGATCCAGATTCATTTGGTCTCTAATATTATAAAGAATTTACATTGTGATCCCAACTAACTTGATCTTACTCTGGACTTCTTTTGACAGAACGGGGACAACAGAAGCATGGTTGATGTAAAACCTAGAATAGCTGATGAGTCAATGGATAAGTCAAAGGTCTGGAAGCTTATGGAGATAACTGATACAGCTCAGTGCAGATCATTAAAACTAGGTGATAGTATTAGGACAGCTAAGGTGATACTTCTTCCCTTGCCTTTTACCTCTGTATATGTTTGAATATGCATCATTTTCTAGCAATCTTTGTAGGTGCACTGCCATTTATAAGATTAATATTTTGTTAAATTAATTCATAGTGATTTCTACGTGTAGAACAACTGTTTTAGCTCTCGTTACATGCTTGATGTTTGACAAGTGTCTTGCGGACATGAACATTCATTATGACTGCTAAGTGAAGCTATGCACATGCTTATCTGTATGCACCTACGGCTTACAAGTCAGTCAATGATGCATGTACTGTATAATGCATGAAAGGCATCTCACATTTTTACTTGTATTATGGATTGTTCCGTTTGGTGTGCTAGTGTCAATGCTTAGTTTGTCATAAGTTTTTATTTTTCTTAATTGCAGATCTCGAGACTGATCTACACAAATTCAGGTGTTGCTATCTTGGCTTTAGCTTCAAATGCCGTCCATCTACTGTGGAAATGGCCACGTAATGAACGAAATTCAACTGGAAAGGTGAAATTCTGGTTGTTTGTGCACAGTTTCTCAGCTTTCTTACTACTCCCTCCATAGTTGCTCAGATTTCAATAAGAACTACATACGGACGTATATACACGCATTTTAGAATATAGATTCACTCATTTTGTTCCGTATGTAGTCTGTATTGGAATCTCTAAAAATGCTTATATTTAGGAACGGAGGGAGTAGATATGTACATCACAGGTGAACACTGTATATTTGATTGTTACTAATTGTTTTAGTTTGCTATTCACTCTTCTAGGCTACTGCTAGTGTTTCTCCTCAATTATGGCAACCTCCAAGTGGCATTCTCATGACTAATGACACAATTGACAATAGTCCTGATGAGGCCGTTCACTGCTTTGCTTTGTCAAAGAATGATTCATATGTCATGTCAGCTTCAGGAGGGAAAATCTCTCTATTCAACATGATGACTTTTAAGGTTAGTAAATCATTGTGATCATGTGTAATTATCATTTTTACGGTAGAAGATGCCCTAACATTTATGGTGACCGCAGACGATGACGACGTTTATGCCTCCGCCACCAGCAGCTACTTTCCTCGCATTCCATCCTCAAGATAACAACATAATTGCAATTGGAATGGATGATTCAACCATCCAAATTTACAACGTTCGGATTGATGAGGTATTAGCACCTGCTATAACATGATTACCATTGTTCTTTTCTGTAGTCAACAAGGTGCACTCAGATAAGATGTATTCGTTTTTTGTACAGGTCAAAAGTAAACTTAGAGGGCACTCTAAGAAAATTACAGGTCTTGCCTTTTCGAATGTGTTAAATGTTTTGGTATCCTCTGGAGCTGATGCACAGGTTATTTACTGAACTATCTAGTCAGATCACGTCTATCAAGCAAGTTCTGTTCCATCTTCAGTTTCTGATTGTTCCTGTTGTAGATATGTGTTTGGAACACTGATGGGTGGGAGAGGCAAAGGAGCAGATTTTTGCAGATACCATCTGGTCGCCCAACGTCCAACATCTTAGACACACGAGTTCAGTTCCACCAAGATCAACAGCATTGTCTTGTTGTCCATGAGACCCAGATTGCCATCTATGATGCCTCAAAATTAGAACCCGTGAAGCAGGTGAAATTTCTTTCATTATCATTTGACGCTTAGTCTTTCTTGCTATGAATGTTGTCTTGTGGCTCACTCTCCTTAACTTTGCTTTCAGTGGCCTCCTCGGGAGACATCTGCTCCTCCAATAACGCATGCTACATTCTCATGTGATAGTCAACTGATTTATGCAAGCTTTCTAGATGCCACTGTCTGCATATTTAGCGCATCAAGTTTGAGACTTCAATGCCGAATTCTTCCAGCTTCTTATCTTCCTCAAAATATCAGGTATTCTATAAGGCTCAAACCAAACATAATTTACTCTGTCAGGGACTCTGTGGGGTTTTCTACCTGTCTCAGTTACTGGGTTAATTGTGTAGCTATTCTGAAAGGATCTTGGTTGGCCTCATTTTAGAGGGTCTGTGTTTGAATTATTGGTATTTGTTCTCATGCAATTACTTTAGTTCAGTGCAATAACATGACACACCTTTCTAAGGGAAGTAACAGATTCGAGGTATCTGAAGTGCTGCTTAGACTAGCAAGTGCATGTCCTTAACAGATTGCTAATACTTGTTTGGTAGATTTATATTTTTTGTTGCCTTGAGCAACTAAATCCTTAAGATACATATACCTGAATAAAAATCCATCGTATGGTATTATAGAACAAAGATTGTTTCAATTCGCAGTGATTTTTTTTTCTCAATGCATTTGGATTGTGGATTGTCTCCATGAGGAAGTTCTGTATTTGCATCACCCTGCCAGTTTACTACCATATTTAAAGAAGTATATGGGTTTGGATTGCTACATGTATCAAACTGAATTGGAATACATCATTAGGCTTTTAGGAAAACTTAGAATATATGTTATAAAGAATCTAAAGATCAGCAAGCCGTTGTGGCTCTCAGTAGTGTAACCACAAACTAGTTGCTCTGTTGAACTAAAGTTGCAACAGAACTGTTCTATAGAACAGTTTTTTTTTCCTCGCCACCCACATGTTTGCTTTCCTTAAAACTATTCTTTTAACAAGCAAGTCATTAGTACATTTGCCACTCAGAAACTGGTTTTGTTGAATTGTGAGTAAACTGCTGACATGTTTCTTTTATAGTTCAAATGTTCATCCAGTTGTGGTTGCGGCACATCCTTCGGAAGCAAATCAGTTTGCTCTAGGCCTTACCGATGGCAGCGTTTATGTCATGGAACCGTTGGAATCTGAGAGAAAGTGGGGAATTCCTCCACCAGCGGAGAATGGATCGACGAGCAACATGTCCACACCTCCTAATGGAGCTTCGAGTTCTGATCAACCAGAAAGATAATAACTAGAAGTTTGAAGTGTTAGACCTTTCTATCACTTCGACTCTTCATGGTGGTATGAGTCACTAACCAAGGTATCCATCTCAGAATTCAGAAGTCAATGTACATACACATTAATAAGTCAGTTTGATTCAGTATGTAATCGCTCCTTGTTGTGCAGATGGGCTTCACTTTTACAACTTGGCTTCACAGAGCTGGTTCCAAGGGTGGTGTCGACGGGAGCACAATAAAAACCAAAACCAAGGCTTAACCGCAGTTCCGCAGTTCGTGTGTTGCTTATATTATATGTTGCTATTATATTACCATTATTAAGTGAGGGAGGAATTGATTAGTGCCAGTGTTTGATTTTGTTCTGTTTGTCATGGTACGAGGAAAGATTACCAAGTAGATAAGGTCTCTAGTAGCAGTTTGGCTGTACCTAATCAGTACCCTTATTTCATTCCGACTAGTAAGTAAAAACTTGTTTTTCCCTCAGTTGTCTGCCCATGTTTCATTTGTCATATCATCTGGTGTGTGCTCAAATCTCCATATCGGCCTTCATCATCCAGTTAGGCCGCTCTTCTGTTGCGTCGTTGCCAAATGCCTGCTTTTCTTGGTAGGCGCATCGAATGATCATGAAGATGATCTTCGCAGTTATGGGTCGCTAATACTCCCTCCGTTCCAAAATAAATATTTTAGTACAAAGTTAGTACAAAGTGGGGTCATCTATTTTGGAACTCGGAGGGAGTAAGTCAGTTTACAATGGATGGCAGCGCAGATGACTTCTGCATGCAGTGCTCTAATTTACAATGTATGGCAGCGCACATGATTTCTCTATTGTATTGTCGGTGAAACTGAGCATCTGTTGCATTTGACTGGATGATACGACCTGCACTTGTCCTTTTCCGGACGGGGTGGATGCCATGTACGGCGTAATTTGACGTGAAACCACCAGATTGGGGAGGACGTTTGTCTCCCTGGAAAAATATGACTTGTGATGCGGACACCTGCATGGTAAAGTAGCACCCAAAGTTTCAAACAAGAGAGTAAAGTGGCTGAAATCTGTTGGCCATGGATGGCATTTTGGCCCGCCAAAAAGGCGGGATAGCGCAAATGTGCATGTTGGCGCGGCGAACAGGCACCAACCCCAGATCAATGAACGAGAACACAGAAATGGACGTGCTGTTAGCACCAATGTTTGATCGGGAAGGAGAGAAGCGGCAGAGTGGGTGGAGAGGGACAGAGGGGACGCAGCACCAAACTAGCATAGGAGGGCCGCCTAATCAAGCTAGCTCCACCGTTGCGGTGAAAGAAAGGCCATGATGGCTGTGCCTGTGTGAGGCCCGTGCATTACGTGTGACCCATGCAGGATCGCACTTGCGAGGAGCCCCCAAGCAAGAAGCGAGAAAAAGGAAGCAGGCCAGCTGCCTGCGTCGTTGCACGTACTCCATGCATGCACGCCGTCGTACGTACGGTGGCGAGGGCCGGCCGGAGAGAGGATGCCACTAGGCGCTAGGCTTAGGCGGGCAAAGCGCGCCACCGAGCAAGTAGACAAACCAAAACAGCAAGGCGATCAGGGTCGGTCGGCGATCCACCCAGACCCAGGCCAGCGGGCAAGCAATGGGTGGGTGTGTACAGCTGCTGCAGCCTGCAGGCCTCTGCCCAAAAAGATGCAATACGCTGCGTGCATCCCGAGGAGATATGGTCGGTCGCGTACTGTGTCCTATGCTTCGTACCACTGTTCCATCAAGCCCCGGGTCAGGTGGACAGCTGGTCATCATGCTCCTAGATCGGTACATCACGGGCAGTTTTACGGCCGATGCTGCAGAATGTGCCAGCATCTGCAACCCACGTACCCTACGTATGTCACTTTACACGAACTTAAAGCTCAACCGCTTGGAATTTGGAGGAAAAGGGCCACAGACCCGGAGTGCGGATTTTTGAAGGACGGGCTCGTTGGAGGCCGCTATTTTCACAAAATTCAAAAGGCACATCTATTAGTTTCAAACTTTGGAGGACGGGCTCCTTGGAAACTTACATGTGTTCAGCACGACCGTGTGAAAATTAGTTTGAAAACATTGTGATGTATATAGGCTGTAAAAAATTCCAGCCCAACAATAAAAAAGTCAGCCCATTTTGTAAATATGTATTTGTTGTTATTTTTTGTACGCCACATGTGAAAGCATAATGTTATGAAATTTTGCATACATGTTATACATGTGTATGTATGTTCATAAAAAAATGGTTTTTCTGAGCGGGTTGTAGAAAATGATATTTTGAAGACGAGCTCAAGGAGCTCGTCCTCTATTGGCATTTTTCACACGGACCCAAGTGCAATCAAATATCATTCTCTTATTACAAAGAAGCTCGTGGAAGCAGACTGACCAGCTTGCTCCGATGTTGGACTCTCAAAAATGACATAATCCCAAAGGATGACTTGAACACACCGAAGGATGCGCGCGGTCAATTTGAGCATTGGAGTTCACCATTGCGTTGCCCTCTCCAAGAAAATAAGAACAACCTAAATTGGAGCTTGGGCGCGAAAGTTATGACAAGTTCGTATATGCACGTGTTTCTTGGGGATCGTTGCAGAAATTAAAAAATTTCTACGCATCACCAAGATCAATCTATGGAGTAACTAGCAACGAGAGGGGAGTGCATCTTCATACCCTTGAAGATCGCGAGTCGGAAGCGTTGCAAGAACGCGGTTGGAGGAGTCGTACACGTAGCGATTCAGATCGCGGTCGAATCGGATTTAAGCACCGAACAACGGCGCCTCCGCGTTCAACACACGTGCAGCCCGGTGACGTCTCCCGCACCTTGATCCAGCAAGGAGGAGGGAGAGGTTGAGGAAGAAGGCTCCAACAGCAGCACAACGGCGTGGTGGTGATGGAGTGGCAGTTCTCCGGCAGGGCTTCGCCAAGCTCACGCGGAGGAGGAGAGGTGTTGGGGAGGGGAGGGGCTGCGCCTTGGATGTGGTGCTGCAGCCCTCCCCTCGCCCCTCTATTTATAGGGAGAAGGGGGAAGGGGGCCGGCCCCTCTAGATGAGATCTAGAGGGGGGGCGGCGGCCAAGGGGGAGGGGGCTTGCCCCCCAAGCAAGGGGGGCGCCCCCCTTTAGGGTTCCCCGCAAACCCTAGGCGCATGGGCCCTAGGGGGGAATGGCGCCCAGCCCACTAGGGGCTGGTTCCCTTCCACCTACAGCCCATAAGGCCCTCCGGGGCAGGTGGACCCTCCCGGTGGACCCCCGGAACCCCTCCGGTGGTCCCGCTACAATACCGGTATACCCCCGAATATTTCCGGTGACCGTATGATGACTTCCCATATATAAATCTTCACCTCCGTACTATTCCTGAACTCCTCGTGACGTACGGGATCTCATCCGGGACTCCGAATAACATTCGGTAATCACATACAAATCTTCCTAATAACCCTAGCGTCATCGAACCTTAAGTGTGTAGACCCTACGGGTTCGGGAACCATGCAGACATGACTGAGACAACTCTCCGGCCAATAACCAACAGCGGGATCTGGATACCCATGTTGGCTCCCACATGTTCCACGATGATCTCATCGGATGAACCACGATGTCGAGGATTCAAGCAATCCCGTATACAATTCCCTTTGTCAATCGGTACGTTACTTGCCCGAGATTCGATCGTCAGTATCCCAATACCTTGTTCAATCTCGTTACCGGCAAGTCACTTTACTCGTTGCGTAACACATCATCCCGTGACCAACCCTTAGTCACATTGAGCTCATTACGATGATGTCTTACCGAGTGGGCCCAGAGATACCTCTCCGTCATACGGAGTGACAAATCCCAGTCTCGATCCGTGCCAACCCAAGAGAGACTTTCAGAGATACCCGTAGTGCACCTTTATAGTCACCCAGTTACATTGTGACGTTTGGCACACCCAAAGTATTCCTACAGTATTCGGGAGTTGCACAATCTCATGGTCTAAGGAAAAGATACTTGACATTAGAAAAGCTTTAGGAGACGAACTACACGATCTTGCGCTATGCTTAGGATTGGGTCTTGTCCATCACATCATTCTCCTAATGATGTGATCCCGTTATCAATGACATCCAATGTCCATGGTCAGGAAACCGTAACCATCTATTGATCAACGAGCTAGTTAACTAGAGGCTCACTAGGGACATACTGTGGTCTATGTATTCACACATGTAATACGATTCCTGGATAATACAATTATAGCATGAACAATAGACAATTATCATGAACAAGGAAATATAATAATAACCATTTTATTATTGCCTCTAGGGCATATTTCCAACAGCCTCCCACTTGCACTAGAGTCAATAATCTAGTTACATTGTGATGAATCGAACACCCATAGAGTTCTGGTGTTGATCATGTTTTGCTCGAGGAAGAGGTTTAGTCAACGAATCTGGTGTTGGAAATATGCCCTAGAGGCAATAATAAAAGCATTATTATTATATTTCTTTGTTCATGATAATTGTCTTTATTCATGCTATAATTGTATTATCCGGAAATCGTAATACATGTGTGAATAATAGACACCAACAGTCCCCAGTAAGCCTCTATTTGACTAGCTCGTTGATCAACAGATAGTCATGGTTTCCTGACTATGGACATTGGATGTCATTGATAACGGGATCACATCATTAGGAGAATGATGTGATGGACAAGACCCAATCCTAAACATAGCATAAGATCGTATAGTTTCGTTTGCTAGAGTTTTCCAATGTCAAGTATCTTTTCCTTAGACCATGAGATCGTGTAACTCCCGGATACCGTAGGAGTGCTTTGGGTGTGCCAAACGTCACAACGTAACTGGGTGACTATAAAGGTATACTACGGGTATCTCCGAAAGTGTCTGTTGGGTTGACACGGATCAAGACTGGGATTTGTCACTCCGTATGACGGAGAGGTATCACTGGGCCCACTCGGTAATGCATCATCATAATGAGCTCAAAGTGACCAAGTGTCTGGTCACGGGATCATGCATTACGGTACGAGTAAAGTGACTTGCCGGTAACGAGATTGAACGAGGTATTGGGATACCGACGATCGGATCTCGGGCAAGTAACATACCGATTGACAAAGGGAATTGTATACGGGGTTGATTGAATCCTCGCCATCGTGGTTCATCCGATAAGATCATCGAGGAGCATGTGGGAGCCAACATGGGTATCCAGATCCCGCTGTTGGTTATTGACCGGAGAATGATCTTGGTCATGTCTACATGTCTCCCGAACCCGTAGGGTCTACACACTTAAGGTTCGGTGACGCTAGGGTTGTAGGGATATGTATATGCAGTAACCCGAATGTTGTTCGGAGTCCCGGATGAGATCCCGGACGTCACGAGGAGTTCCGGAATGGTCCGGAGGTAAAGAATTATATATAGGAAGTGCTATTTCGGGCATCGGGACAAGTTTCGGGGTCACCGGTATTGTACCGGGACCACCGGAAGGGTCCCGGGGGTCCACCGGGTGGGGCCACCTGTCCCGGGGGACCACATGGGCTGTAGGGGGTGCGCCTTGGCCTATATGGGCCAAGGGCACCAGCCCCAAGAGGCCCATGCGCCTAGGGTTTCAAGGAGGGAAGAGTCCCAAAGGGGGAAGGCACCCCTAGGTGCATTGGGGAGGAGGGATTCCTCCCCTTGGCCGCACCCCCCTAGGAGATTAGATCTCCTAGGGCCGGTGCCCCCCCCTTGGCCCTCCTATATATAGTGGAGAGATGGAGGACTTCTTACCTTGATCTTTTGTGCCTCCCTCTCCCTCTCCAACACATCCTCCTCCTCCATAGTGCTTGGCGAAGCCCTGCCGGAGTACTGCAGCTCCATCAACACCACGCCGTCGTGCTACTGCTGGAGCCATCTCCCTCAACCTCTCCTTCCCCCTGGCTGGATCAAGAATAAGGAGACGTTACGCTGACCGTACGTGTGTTGAACGCGGAGGTGCCGTCCGTTCGGCGCTAGGATCTCCGGTGATTTGGATCACGTCGAGTACGCCTTCCTCATCCCCATTCTTTGAACGCTTCCGCGCGTGATCTACAAAGGTATGTAGATGCAATCCGATCACTCATTGCTAGATGAACTCCTAGATGGATCTTGGTGAAACCGTAGGAAATTTTTTGTTTTCTGCAACGTTCCCCAACAGTGGCATCATGAGCTAGGTCTATGCGTAGTTCTCTTGCACGAGTAGAACACAATTTGTTGTGGGCGTTGATGTTGTCAACTTTTTTGCCGCTACTAGTCTTATCTTGCTTCAACGGTATTGTGGGATGAAGCGGCCCGGACCAACCTTACACGTATGCTTACGTGAGACCGGTTCCACCGACTAACATGCACAAGTTGCATAAGGTGGCTGGCGGGTGTCTGTCTCTCCCACTTTAGTCGGAGCGGATTCGATGAAAAGGGTCCTTATGAAGGGTAAATAGAAGTTGACAAATCACGTTGTGGCTTTCACATAGGGAATAAAACGTTCTTGCTAGAACCCTACTTCAGCCACGTAAAACTTGCAACAACAATTAGAGGACGTCTAACTTGTTTTTGCAGCAAGTGCTTTGTGATATGATATGGCCTAAGTTGTGATGAATGATGAATGATCTATATGTGATGTATGAGATGTTCATGCTATTGTAATAGGAATCACGACTTGCATGTCGATGAGTATGACAACCGGCAGGAGCCATAGGAGTTGTCTATATTTTTTGTATGACCCGCGTGTCATTGAGAAACGCCATGTAAATTACTTTACTTTATTGCTAAACGCGTTAGCCATAGTAGTAGAAGTAATAGTTGGTGAGCAACTTCATGGAGACACGATGATGGAGATCATGATGATGGAGATCATGGTGTCATGCCGGTGACAAGATGATCATGGAGCCCCAAGATGGAGATCAAAGGAGCTATGTGATATTGGCCATATCATGTCACTATTATTATTTGATTGCATGTGATGTTTATCATGTTTTTGCATCTTGTTTGCTTAGAACGACGGTAGTAAATAAGATGATCCCTCATAATAATTTCAAGAAAGTGTTCCCCCTAACTGTGCACCGTTGCGACAGTTCGTTGTTTCGAAGCACCACGTGATGATCTGGTGTGATAGATTCTAACGTTCACATACAACGGGTGTAAGACAGATTTACACATGCAAAACACTTAGGTTGACTTGACAAGCCTAGCATGTACAGACATGGCCTCGGAACACAGAAGACCGAAAGGTCGAGCATGAGTCGTATAGAAGATACGATCAACATGAAGATGTTCACCGACGTTGACTAGTCCGTCTCACGTGATGATCAGACACGGCCTAGTTAACTCGGATCATGTTATACTTAGATGACTGGAGGGATGTCTATCTAAGTGGGAGTTCATTGAATAATTTGATTAGATGAACCTAATTATCATGAACTTAGTCTAAAATCTTTACAATATGTCTTGTAGATCAAATGGCCAACGTAGTCCTCAACTTCAACGCGTTCCTAGAGAAAACCAAGCTGAAAGACGATGGTAGCAACTACACGGACTGGGTACGGAACCTGAGGATCATCCTCATAGCTGCCAAGAAAGATTATGTCCTACAAGCACCGCTAGGTGACGCACCTGTTCTCCCTGCAGAACAAGACGTTATGAACGCTTGACAGGCACGTACCGATGACTACTCCCTCGTTCAGTGCGGCATGCTTTACAGCTTAGAGCCGGGGCTCCAAAAACGTTTTGAGAGACACGGAGCATATGAGATGTTCGAAGAGCTGAAAATGGTTTTCCAAGCTCATGCCCGGGTTGAGAGATATGAAGTCTCCGACAAATTCTTCAGCTGTAAGATGGAGGAAAACAGTTCTGTCAGTGAGCACATACTCACTATGTCTGGGTTACATAACCGCTTGACTCAGCTGGGAGTTAATCTCCCGGATGACGCGGTCATTGACAGAATCCTCCAGTCGCTTCCACCGATCTACAAGAGCTTTGTGATGAACTTCAATATGCAGGGGATGGAAAAGACCATTCCTGAAGTATTTGCAATGCTGAAATCAGCAGAGGTAGAAGTTAAAAAGGAACATCAAGTGTTGATGGTGAATAAAACCACTAAGTTCAAGAAGGGCAAGGGTAAGAAAACCTTCAAGAAAGACGGCAAGGGAGTTGCTGCGCCCGGTAAGCAAGCTGCCGGGAAGAAGCCAAAGAATGGACCCAAGCCCGAGACTGAGTGCTTTTATTGCAAGGAAAGTGGTCACTGGAAGCGGAACTGCCCCAAATACTTAGCGGACAAGAAGGCCGGCAAAACAAAAGGTATATGTGATATACACGTAATTGATGTGTACCTTACCAGTACTCGTAGTAGCTCCTGGGTATTTGATACCGGTGCAGTTGCTCACATTTGTAACTCAAAGCAGGAGCTGCGGAATAAGCGGAGACTGGCGAAGGACGAGGTGACGATGCACGTCGGGAATGGTTCCAAGGTCGATGTGATCGCCACGCTGCCTCTTCATTTACCTACGGGATTAGTTTTAAACCTCAATAATTGTTATTTAGTGCCAAGTTTGAGCATGAACATTGTATCAGGATTTCGTTTAATTCGAGATGGCTACTCATTTAAATCTGAGAATAATGGTTGTTCTATTTATATGAGAGATATGTTTTATGGTCATGCTCCGATGGTAAATGGTTTATTCTTAATGAATCTCGAGCGTAATGCTACACATATTCATAGTGTGAATACCAAAAGATGTAAGATTGATAATGATAGTCCCACATACTTGTGGCACTGCCGCCTTGGTCACATAGGTGTCAAACGCATGAAGAAGCTCCATGCTGATGGACTTTTAGAGTCTCTTGATTATGAATCATTTGACACGTGCGAACCATGCCTCATGGGTAAAATGACCAAGACTCCGTTCTCAGGAACAATGGAGCGAGCAATCAACTTATTGGAAATCATACATACTGATGTGTGCGGTCCAATGAGTGTTGAGGCTCGCGGTGGCTATCGTTATGTTCTCACCCTCACTGATGACTTAAGTAGATATGGGTATGTCTACTTAATGAAACACAAGTCTGAGACCTTTGAAAAGTTCAAGGAATTTCAGAGTGAGGTTGAGAATCAACGTGACAGAAAAATCAAGTTCCTATGATCAGATCGTGGAGGAGAATACTTGAGTCACGAGTTTGGCACACACTTAAGAAAATGTGGAATAGTTTCACAGCTCACGCCGCCTGGAACACCTCAGCGTAATGGTGTGTCCGAACGTCGTAATCGCACTCTATTAGATATGGTGCGATCTATGATGTCTCTTGCCGATTTACCGCTATCTTTTTGGGGCTATGCTTTAGAGACTGCCGCATTCACTTTAAATAGGGCTCCGTCGAAATCCGTTGAGACGACACCGTATGAATTATGGTTTGGGAAGAAACCTAAGCTGTCATTTCTAAAAGTTTGGGGATGCGATGCTTATGTCAAGAAACTTCAACCTGAAAAGCTCGAACCCAAGTCAGAAAAATGCGTCTTCATAGGATACCCTAAAGAAACTGTTGGGTATACCTTCTACCTCAGATCCGAAGGCAAGATCTTTGTTGCCAAGAATGGATCCTTTCTAGAGGAGTTTCTCTCGAAAGAAGTAAGTGGGAGGAAGGTAGAACTTGATGAAGTATTACCTCTTGAACCGGAAAAAGGCGCAACTCAAGAAAATGTTCCTGAGGTGCCTGCACCGACTAGAGAGGAAGTTATTGATGATGATCAAGATACTTCTGATCAAGCTCCTACTGAAATTCGAAGGTCCACAAGGACACGTTCCACACCAGAGTGGTACGGCAACCCTGTCTTGGAAATCATGTTGTTAGACAACGGTGAACCTTCGAACTATGAAGAAGCGATGGCGGGCCCGTATTCCGACAAATGGCTAGAAGCCATGAAATCCGAGATAGGATCCATGTATGAAAACAAAGTATGGACTTTGACTGACTTGCCCATTGAGCGGCGAGCCATAGAAAATAAATGGATCTTTAAGAAGAAGACAGACGCAGATGGTAATGTGACCATCTATAAAGCTCGGCTTGTCGCTAAGGGTTATCGACAAGTTCAAGGGGTTGACTACGATGAGACTTTCTCACCGGTAGCGAAGCTGAAGTCCGTCCGAATCATGTTAGCGATAGCCGCATTCTATGATTATGAAATATGGCAAATGGACGTCAAAACGGCATTCCTTAATGGTTTCCTTAAGGAAGAATTGTATATGATGCAGCCGGAAGGTTTTGTCGATCCTAAGTATGCTGACAAGGTGTGCAAGCTCCAACGCTCGATTTATGGGTTGGTGCAAGCATCTCGGAGTTGGAACATTCGCTTTGATGAGATGATCAAAGCATTTTGGTTTACGCAGACTTATGGAGAAGCCTGTGTTTACAAGAAAGTGAGTGGGAGCTCTGTAGCATTTCTCATATTATATGTAGATGACATACTTTTGATGGGAAATGATATAGAACTCTTGGAAAGCACTAAGGCCTACTTGAATAAGAGTTTTTCAATGAAGGACCTTGGAGAAGCTGCTTATATATTAGGCATCAAGATCTACAGAGATAGATCAAGACGCCTCATAGGTCTTTCACAAAGCACATACCTTGATAAGATATTGAAGAAGTTCAATATGGATCAGTCTAAGAAGGGGTTCTTGCCTGTGTTGCAAGGTGTGAAATTGAGCTCAGCTCAATGTCCGACCACGATAGAAGATATAGAAGAGATGAGTGTCATCCCCTATGCCTCAGCCATAGGTTCTATTATGTATGCCATGCTGTGTACCAGACCTGATGTAAACCTTGCCGTAAGTTTGGTAGGAAGGTACCAAAGTAATCCCGGTAAGGAACACTAGACAACGGTCAAGAATATCCTGAAGTACCTGAAAAGGACTAAGGAAATGTTTCTCGTTTATGGAGGTGACGAAGAGCTCGTCGTAAAGGGTTACGTCGACGCTAGCTTCGACACAGATCTGGATGACTCTAAGTCACAAACCGGATACGTGTATATTTTGAATGGTGGGGCAGTAAGCTGGTGCAGTTGCAAGCAGAGTGTCGTGGCGGGATCTACATGTGAAGCGGAGTACATGGCAGCCTCGGAGGCAGCGCATGAAGCAATTTGGGTGAAGGAGTTCATCACCGACCTAGGAGTCATACCCAATGCGTCGGGGCCAATCAAACTCTTCTGTGACAACACTGGAGCTATTGCACTTGCCAAGGAGCCCAGGTTTCACAAGAAGACCAGGCACATCAAGCGTCGCTTCAACTCCATTCGTGAAAATGTTCAAGATGGAGACATAGATATTTGTAAAGTACATACGGACCTGAATGTAGCAGATCCGTTGACTAAACCTCTCCCTAGAGCAAAACATGATCAACACCAGAATTCCATGGGTGTTCGATTCATCACAATGTAACTAGATTATTGACTCTAGTGCAAGTGGGAGACTGTTGGAAATATGCCCTAGAGGCAATAATAAAAGGATTATTATTATATTTCCTTGTTCATGATAATTGTCTTTATTCATGCTATAATTGTGTTATCCGGAAATCGTAATACATGTGTGAATAACAGACACCAACATGTCCCTAGTAAGCCTCTAGTTGACTAGCTCGTTGATCAACAGATAGTCATGGTTTCCTGACTATGGACATTGGATGTCATTGATAACGAGATCACATCATTAGGAGAATGATGTGATGGACAAGACCCAATCCTAAACATAGCATAAGATCGTATAGTTCGTTTGCTAGAGTTTTCCAATGTCAAGTATCTTTTCCTTAGACCATGAGATCGTGTAACTCCCGGATACCGTAGGAGTGCTTTGGGTGTGCCAAACTCACAACCCCCCCCCCCCCCCCCCCCCCCCCCCCCCCCCCCCCCCCCCCCCATACCGTAGGAATGCTTTGGGTGTACCAAACGTCACAACGTAACTGGGTGACTATAAAGGTATACTACGGGTATCTCCGAAAGTGTCTGTTGGGTTGACACGGATCAAGACTGGGATTTGTCACTCCGTATGACGGAGAGGTATCACTGGGCCCACTCGGTAATGCATCATCATAATGAGCTCAAAGTGACCAAGTGTCTGGTCACGGGATCATGCATTACGGTACGAGTAAAGTGACTTGCCGGTAACGAGATTGAACGAGGTATTGGGATACCGACGATCGGATCTCGGGCAAGTAACATACCGATTGACAAAGGGAATTGTATACGGGGTTGCTTGAATCCTCGACATCGTGGTTCATCCGATGAGATCATCGAGGAGCATGTGGGAGCCAACATGGGTATCCAGATCCCGCTGTTGGTTATTGACCGGAGAGCGATCTCGGTCATGTCTACATGTCTCCCGAACCCGTAGGGTCTACACACTTAAGGTTCGGTGACGCTAGGGTTGTAGGGATATGTATATGCAGTAACCCGAATGTTGTTCGGAGTCCCGGATGAGATCCCGGACGTCACGAGGAGTTCCGGAATGGTCCCGGAGGTAAAGAATTATATATAGGAAGTGCTATTTCGGGCATCGGGACAAGTTTCGGGGTCACCGGTATTGTACCGGGACCACCGGAAGGGTCCCGGGGGTCCACCGGGTGGGGCCACCTGTCCCGGGGGACCACATGGGCTGTAGGGGGTGCGCCTTGGCCTACATGGGCCAAGGGCACCAGCCCCAAGAGGCCCATGCGCCTAGGGTTTCAAGGAGGGAAGAGTCCCAAAGGGGGAAGGCACCCCTAGGTGCCTTGGGGAGGAGGGATTCCTCCCCTTGGCCGCACCCCCCTAGGAGATTAGATCTCCTAGGGCCGGCGCCCCCCCTTGGCCCTCCTATATATAGTGGGGAGATTGAGGACTTCTTACCTTGATCTTTGGTGCCTCCCTCTCCCTCTCCAACACATCCTCCTCCTCCATAGTGCTTGGCGAAGCCCTGCCGGAGTACTGCATCTCCATCAACACCACGCCGTCATGCTGCTGCTGGAGCCATCTCCCTCAACCTCTCCTTCCCCCTTACTGGATCAATAAGAAGGAGACGTTACGCTGACCGTACGTGTGTTGAACGTGGAGGTGCCGTCCGTTCGGCGCTAGGATCTCCGGTGATTTGGATCACGTCGAGTACGCCTTCCTCATCCCCGTTCTTTGAACGCTTCCGCGCGTGATCTACAAAGGTATGTAGATGCAATCCGATCACTCGTTGCTAGATGAACTCCTAGATGGATCTTGGTGAAACCGTAGGAAAATTTTGGTTTTCTGCAACGTTCCCCAACATCTGGGACATTCAGGTCCGTATGCACTTTACAAATATCTATGTCTCCATTTTGAACATTTTCACGAATGGAGTTGAAGCGACGCTTGATATGCATGGTCTTCCTATGAAACCTGGGCTCCTTGGCAAGGGCAATAGCTCCAGTGTTGTCACAGAAGAGTGTCATCGGGCCCGACGCATTGGCAATAACTCCTAGGTCAGTAATGAACTCCTTCATCGAGATTGCTTCTTGTGCTGCCTCCGAGGCTGCCATGTACTCCGCTTCACATGTAGATCCCGCCACGACGCTTTGCTTGCAACTACACCAGCTGACTGCCCCACCATTCAAAATATACACGTATCCGGTTTGTGACTTGGAGTCATCCAGATCTGTGTCGAAGCTAGCATCGACGTAACCCTTTACGACGAGCTCTTCGTCACCTCCATAAACGAGAAACATATCCTTAGTCCTTTTCAGGTACTTTAGGATATTCTTGACCGCTGTCCAGTGTTCCATGCCGGGATTACTTTGGTACCTTCCTACCAAACTTACGGTAAGGTTTACACCAGGTCTGGTACACAGCATGGCATACATAATAGACCCAATGTCCGAGCCATAGGGGACGACACTCATCTTTTCTCTATCTTCTGCCGTGGTCGGGCATTGAGCCGTGCTCAATCTCATACCTTGCAATACAGGCAAGAACCCCTTCTTGGATTGATTCATATTGAACTTCTTCAATATCTTCTCAAGGTACGTACTTTGTGAAGGACCAATGAGGCGTCTCGATCTATCTCTATAGATCTTGATGCCTAATATATAAGCAACTTCTCCAAGGTCCTTCATTGAAAAACACTTGTTCAAGTAGGCCTTTATGCTTTCCAAGAATTCTATATCATTTCCCATCAATAGTATGTCATCCACATATAATATGAGAAATGCTACAGAGCTCCCACTCACTTTCTTGTAAACACAGGCTTCTCCATAAGTCAGCGTAAACCCAAACGCTTTGATCATCTCATCAAATCGAATGTTCCAACTCCGAGAGGCTTGCAACAGCCCATAGATTGAGCGTTGGAGCTTGCACACCTTGTCAGCATTCTTACGATCGACAAAACCTTCCGGCTGCATCATATACAATTATTCCTTAAGGAAACCATTAAGGAATGCTGTTTTGACGTCCATTTGCCATATCTCATAATCATAGAATGCGGCAATTGCTAACATGATTCGGACGGACTTCAGCTTCGCTACGGGTGAGAAAGTCTCATCGTAGTCAACCCCTTGAACTTGTCGATAACCCTTAGCGACAAGCGGAGCCTTATAGATGGTCACATTACCATCCGCGTCTGTCCTCTTCTTAAAGATCCATTTATTTTCTATGGCTCGCCGATCATCGGGAAAGTCAGTCAAAGTCCATACTTATTTTCATACACGGATCCTATCTCGGATTTCATGGCTTCCAGCCATTTGTCGGAATCTAGGCCCGCCATCGCTTCTTCATAGTTCGAAGGTTCACCATTGTCTAACAACATGATTTCCAGGACAGGGTTGCCGAACCACTCTGGTGTAGAACGTGTCCTTGTGGACCTACGAAGTTCAGTAGCAACTTGATCTGAAGTTTCATGATCATCATCATTAACTTCCTCTCTAGTCGGTGCAGGCACCTCAGAAACATTTTCTTGAGCTGCGCCACTCTCCGGTTCAAGAGGCAATACTTCATCAAGTTCTACTTTCCTCCCACTTACTTCTTTCAAGAGAAACTCTTTCTCTAGAAAGGATCCATTCTTGGCAACAAAGATCTTGCCTTCGGATCTAAGGTAGAAGGTATACCCAATAGTTTCTTTAGGGTATCCTATGAAGACGCATTTTTCCGATTTGGGTTCGAGCTTTTCAGGTTGAAGTTTCTTGACATAAGCGTCGCATCCCCAAACTTTCAGAAACGACAGCTTAGGTTTCTTACCAAACCACAATTCATACGGTGTCGTCTCAACGGATTTCGACGGAGCCCTATTTAAAGTGAATGCGGCAGTCTCTATAGCATAACCCCAAAATGACAGCGGTAGATCGGTAAGAGACATCATAGATCGTACCATATCCAATAGAGTGCGATTACGATGTTCGGACACACCATTACGCTGAGGTGTTCCAGGTGGCGCGAGTTGTGAAACAATTCCGCCTTTCCTTAAGTGCGTGCCAAATTCGTGACTCAAATATTCTCCCCCACGATCTGATCGTAAGAACTTGATTTTCCTGTCACGTTGATTCTCAACCTCACTCTGAAATTCCTTGAACTTTTCAAAGGTCTCAGACCTGTGTTTCATTAAGTAGACATACACATATCTACTCAAGTCATCAGTGAGGGTGAGAACATAACGATAGCCACCATGAGCCTCAACACTCATTGGACCGCACACATCAGTATGTATGATTCTCAACAAGTTGGTTGCTCACTCCATTGTTCCGGAGAATGGAGTCTTGGTCATTTTTCCCATGAGGCATGGTTCGCACGTGTCAAATGATTCATAGTCAAGTGACTCCGAAAGTCCATCTGCATGGAGTTTCTTCATGCGTTTGACACCAATGTGACCAAGGCGGCAGTGCCACAAGTATGTGGGACTATCATTATCAACCTTACATCTTTTGGCATTCACACTATGAATATGTGTAACATCACGTTCGAGATTAAACAAGGATAAACCATTGACAAGCGGGGCATGACCATAAAACATGTCTCTCATATAAATAGAACAACCATTACTCTTACATTTAAATGAGTAGCCATCTTGCATTAAACGAGATCCAGATACAATGTTCATGCTCAAAGCTGGTACTAAATAACAATTATTGAGGTTTAATACTAATCCCATAGGTAAATATAGAGGTAGCGTGCCGACGGCGATCACATCAACCTTGGAACCATTCCTGACGCGCATTGTCACCTCGTCCTTTGCTAGTCTCCGTTTATTCCGCAGTTCCTGTTTTGAGTTACAAATATGAGCAACTGCACCGGTATCAAATACCCAGGAGCTACTACGAGCACTGGTTAGGTACACATCAATAACATGTATATCACATATACCTTTGGCATTGTCGGCCTTCTTATCCGCTAAGTACTTGGGGCAGTTCCGCTTCCAGTGACCATTTCCCTTGCAATAAAAGCACTTAGTCTCAGGCTTGGGTCCATTCTTTGGCTTCTTCCCGGCAGCTTGCTTACCGGGTGTGGCAACTCCCTTGCCGTCCTTCTTGAAGTTCTTTTTACCCTTGCCTTTCTTGAACTTAGTGGTTTTATTCACCATCAACACTTGATGTTCCTTTTTGATTTCCACCTCCGTTGATTTCAGCATTGAATATACCTCAGGAATGGTCTTTTCCATCCCCTGCATATTGAAGTTCATCACAAAGCTCTTGTAGCTAGGTGGGAGCGACTGAAGGATTCTGTCAACGACCGCATCATCTGGGAGATTAACTCCCAGCTGAGACAAGCGGTTGTGCATCCCAAACATTTTGAGTATGTGCTCGCTGACGGAACTATTCTCCTCCATCTTACAAGTGTAGAACTTGTCGGAGACTTCATATCTCTCGACCTGGGCATGAGCTTGGAAAACCATTTTCAGCTCTTGGAACATCTCATATGCTCCGTGTTGCTCAAAACGCTTTTGGAGCCCCGGTTCTAAGATGTAAAGCATGCCGCACTGAACCAGGGAGTAATCATCACTACGCGTCTGCCAAGCGTTCATAACGTCTTGTTCTGCTGGGAAAATAGGTGCTTTACCTAGCGGTGCATCAAGGACATATGCTTTCCTGGCAGCTATGAGGATAATCCTCAGGTTACGGACCCAGTCCGTGTAGTTGCTGCCATCGTCTTTCATCTTGGTTTTCTCTAGGAATGCGTTGAAGTTGAGGGCAACATTAGCGTGGGCCATTTGATCTACAAGACATATTGCAAAGATTTTTAGACTATGTTCATGACAATTAAGTTCATCTAATCAAATTATTTAATGAACTCCCACTCAGATAGACATCCCTCTAGTCATCTAAGTGATACATGATCCGAGTCAACTAGGTCGCATCCGATCATCACGTGAGACGGACTAGTCATCATCGGTGAACATTTTCATGTTGATCGTATCTTCTATACGACTCATGTTCGACCTTTCGGTCTTCCGTGTTCCGAGGCCATGTCTGTACATGCTAGGCTCGTCAAGTCAACCTAAGTGTATTGCGTGTGTAAATCTGGCTTACACCCGTTGTCGGTGTCAAAACCGGCGGATCTCGGGTAGGGGGTCCCGAACTATGCGTCTAGGCCGGATGGTAACATGAGGCAGGGGACACGAATTTTTACCCAGGTTCGGGCCCTCTCGATGGAGGTAAAACCCTACGTCCTGCTTGATTAATATTGATGATATTGGTAATACAATAGTTGATCTACCACGAGATCAGAGAGGCTAAACCCTAGAAGCTAGCCTATGGTATGATTGTTGATGTGTATGTTGTCCTACGGACTAGAACCCTTCGGTTTATATAGACACCGGATAGGGTTAGGGTTACATAGAGTCGGTTACAATGGTAGGAGATCTGAACATCCGTATCGCCAAGCTTGCCTTCCACGCCAAGGAAAATCCCTTCCGGACACGGGACAGAGTCTTCAATCTTGTATGTTCATAGTCCAGGAGTCCGGATGAAGGTATAATTCGGCTATCCGAACACCCCCTAATCCAGGACTCCCTTAGTAGCCCCTGAACCAGGCTTCAATGACGACGAGTCCGGTGCGCAAATTGTCTTCGGCATTGCAAGGCGGGTTCCTCCTACAAGCACTTCATAGAAGATTTTGAACACAAAGATAGTGTCCTTCGCTGCAAAATAAGTTTCCACATATTGCCATAAAGAGAATAATAATATTAACACAAATCTAATCTACTGACGTATTTCATGGTGCGACACGCCACGGCCAAGCCTTTATCCAAATCGTTTCATTATCCCACCTCAGCGCGTTATGCGAGGCGGTTTCCTTGGCACGTCTTGTCAAAGCAGAGATCGTGTCCCTTTATTCCGGGATTCTCATCAATATGGGCGTGGGTAACCCAACCGCGCCTTTGATTACGGCGCTTGGAGATAAGCAAGTTTTACCAGGCTGGTGAGGGCATGTAGTCGCACCCGCCCATATAAGGGGATGAGGATCCACCTTTTCACCCACGCCTTCTTCCTCCTTTGCCTATCCATTCTTGCACACTCGAGCTCCAGCGCCCAAGTCCGCACTACCACCTCGACCTTCTCCAGTCATGTCCGGAGCGGGAGGCAAGTGGATGGTTTCCTCCGTCACGGAGGGACACATAAAAAAGCTGAGGAAGGCCAGATATCTGGCCAGCGACATCGCGCACCGACTTCCCGAGAAGGGGCAGCTCATCCCCACTCCTAGGCCCCATGAGAGGGTGGTATTTCTCCCCCATTTCCTCCGGGGACTGGGCTTCCCTCTGCATCCATTTGTCCGGGGGCTCATGTTCTACTACGGCCTGGATTTCCACAATCTGGCCCCGAACTTCATCCTCAACATCTCGGCGTTTATCTTCGTGTGCGAGGCTTTCCTCCGTATCCGCCCTCATTTAGGCTTATGGCTAAAGACCTTCAACGTCAAGCCGAAGGTGGTGCGCGGCAGCCAGGCGGAGTGCGGCGGTGCCATGGTTGGCAAGATGGCCAACGTCCTGTGGCTCGAGGGCTCCTTTGTGGAGACCCTGAAGGGGTGGCAGTCGGGATGGTTTTATATCACCGAGCCATGCGACCCCGAAGGGGTCGCAGCCTCCGAGTTTCGGTCCGGACCCCCTACGCGGCTCACCTCCTGGAAGGAGACCGACCTGTCGTGGGGTAAAAAAGGAGAGCTGACCGGACTCCAAACATGCATCCAAACCCTGGTGAACAAGAAGCTCAAGCTTGTCAACATAGTCCAGGTTATGCTCATCCGCCTGATCCTCCCGTGTCAACGACGGGCCTTCAACCTGTGGGAGTTCGACCCGGCGTAGCATCAAACTCTAAACAGGCTCTTTGACACAACGTACGAAGATGCCTAGAGGGTGCTTTTCAAGGCGCCGAGGCTCCCGCATCCGCTGCCGAGGATCGCAGATTCAGTACTCAGCATCACGCTCATGCGGTAAGCCGTTTTTGTCCTTTTACAGGTTATCAGTTTTTCATAGTTTGACTCTATGCGGGATATGAGTTCCCTTATTTTTGATAGGATTGGGTGGCGACATCCGGACAGATCAACTGTCCGGCTCCTCTGCCCGAAGGCCCAGCGGACGCTCGCTTGGCGAAGCTGCTGGTTCCGGCGCCCTATGTGGTGCCGGAGAAGAAGGCCACGAAAAGGGCCACGGGGACTCCAAAGATTGCCCGACGCCAGGAGGTGTCGGATTCGTCATCCGACGGTCCCGAATCACCTTCCTCTCATGAAGACGAGGAGGAAGAAGAAGAGACCTCTCCCTCTCCAGCGGGAGGAGAGAAGAAAAGGAAGGCCGCCCTCTCCAAGGAGGCCGGAGGGTCCAAGAAGGGGAAAACCCTTCCTCCAGACTGCTCCACCGACGCCGCCGGCGACGAAGAGGAGTGGCAGCCCAGGGCCAAGCCCCTGGCGAAATCGTAAGTGTCCGGATACCAGGGTAATTCATAGTATTCGTTTTTCGCACAGCTTTTCCTTATGTCGAATATGTTTAGCAGCCCACCCAAGGACCGGCTCGACGCATCATCGAGCGGCTCACTGGACCCGTCAGAGGTGAACTCGCTTCCGACGGCTTCATCCCCCCGCCATGCGGACGACACCGAAGTGCTATCCCAACAGGTTCCAAGCCGGGAGGAGGCGGTCCTGGAGGCGCCGCAAGGCGACCTCCCGGACTCCAGGAGTAGAGGGGATGAAAACCCCCCCAGGGCTCCAAGTCCGGCTTAAGGCCGGACATAGCTCCGGAATCTTCAAGGGTTCCAGAGTCCGGCGGGCGATCTCCTTCCAAGAGGAGCAAGCCTACCGTGCCGGTGACCTCCGTCCAACCGGAGGCGCCGGACAATATGTTGGAGGCGCTCCAAGGTGCCTCCATCGACGAGGGGCACCGCACTATTATGAGTGCGGTGATCCAGAAGGTTCAGTCTACCAAAAGCGGACTGACTGAAGCTTGTACAAGCCTTTTAACAGGCTTTGAGGTAAGTAAAGAATGTTCAAATAATGTTACCGCATAGATAGTAGCCCCTGATGCTCTGTTGGGCGTTCGGGAAGAAAAGCCAAATAGAGGATCAAAGAATTCGCAGGAGTCTAACAAAAGGAGTCAATATGCGTATGCAGGCTTCTCTGCTAGCGTCCGCCACACTGACTGCGGAAGTGGACATGCTGAAGCAGAGTCTCGAGAAGTCCGAGCAAGAGCTCGGGCGTGCCAAGAAGCAACTCGAGGAGAAGGAAGGTAAGAAATACCCTGTTTGAATATGTATATAAAAAAAGGTGCAATTGCAAAAAATGACAGGATTGACATGGCTATTGCAGGGGCCACGTCTGAGGTGGCGACCCTTAAGCAAGCGCTGCTCGAGGCCGAGAAGAGTGCGGCCGTGGAGCGCACCAAGCGGGAGAGGTATGAGGCTGAGGTTGGCAAGGTGCGGCAAGAGCTCCAGGTTCTCATGAAGAAACATGAGAGTTTGGAGCTTGACTCGAAGACGCGAGCATCCGAGCTTGCGGCAGCTATAGAAAATGCCAAGTCTGCCAAGGCCGAGTCCCAGAAGACCCTCCAGGAGTTGGATGAGGTGAAGAAGATTGCGGCGGGTAAGGCATTCTTTATGCAAAGCAAACACATAAACGTGAGTTACCCATTACTTACCCGAATCCGGAGCTCTCCAGGAGCGTTCGCAGATCTTCCCCGGAGTGTATCTGATGCCGCCGCATTCTATCAAGCCGAGGAGGGCAGCTCGACGGAGAAGGTGTTCTGGTCTCAGTACGCTGAGGCCGGACACCCCGTGCCCCTGAGCGACCAGCTGAAGCAACTGGTCAAGCTCCACAAGGCGGCCGAACAGGCCATGAAGGGCCTCCTAGTTCGGCTGTGGCCTGGAGAGGCTCTGCCTGGGAGCTATTTCGGGCTGGTGCGGCGGCTGGTGGAGGCCTATCCGAGGCTTGAAGACATCAAGCGCTCTGTCTGTATTGAAGTTGCCCGTAGGGCCCTTGCCCGTGCTAAGGTGCACTGGGGCAAGCCGGATGCGGAGAAGCTTGTGAAGGACGGGCCACCGCCGGGGAAAGAGCATCGCAAGCCCGAGAATTATTATAAGGATGTTCTGAAGGATGCCCGCCTTGTTGCGGATGAATGTACCAAGGATGTATTTTTTGAGTAAAACTCGCTCGTGTTATCCTGTGCGCTGAAAACTTGTTCATATGCGCTAAGCAATGCTGCTTGAATTTAAAATATTACCTTCTGTGCGGCTGTTTATCAATACTGAGAGATGGCGAGTCGTCGGCTTCTGCCCCCATGCCGCTAGTGCTGGGGTGTTCGGGGATAAACCTGGGCGCTCTTTTTCCCATATTTGGGTCCTTCGAGGGAGGCGCTCAGCCCAACGAACGAGGCGATCAGACTATAATGCGTGAACACTCTCACTTAGCCATAGAATTCTATAATTTTAAATTTCGGTGAAGCCCCTAGTATTCGGAAGACCGATTTAGGGGCGCTATCCACGCCTTGGCCGGACAGAGCCGATTCCTCGCCCGAAGAGGCATAAGTCTTTAGGGACTTGAAAAAACCTCTCGAACAGCGACCAGCTCTCGCTTCATCATGACAGTCAGTTTTAGCTTTCTCCACTGAGGTGCTCGGCCCAGCTCAACTGGGGCACAATCGCAGTGGTTCTCCTAGTGCTACCTTAGCCGATATAGCGGAACGTAAGGCACCAAAACATAGGAGCCGAGCAAACCCAACTATTGACCCAAGACATGATTCAGAGCCGATGCATATAATGCTATAAGTTCGGGGTGCCGCACTTGTTAAAGTGTTCGGACTTCTCACACCATGTTGAGGGGTACTGAAGCCCCTGGCGTATTTTGGCCGTACCAAATTGTACGGGTGCAACATGTCATTAAGGAACATATATATATATATATATATATATTAAAAAAGGTAATGCAAAAAATAGACAAAAGCTATGCATTGTTCATTAAAATAGCTGCGATCAAAGCAGAACG
Organism: Triticum urartu; assembly: GCF_003073215.2. NCBI lineage: Eukaryota > Viridiplantae > Streptophyta > Magnoliopsida > Poales > Poaceae > Triticum > Triticum urartu. Next base: position 494,279,691 of record NC_053025.1, on the reverse strand, counting down.
ATACAAGTGATGCGATAAACGAAAAGTTGGACTATTTAACATGCCTGCTTCAGGGGCAAGCTGCGGGATAGTATGTGAAACAGGTATACTGCTCGTGATAGAGACCACCTGGGATTTCTGTAATGCGGCATGGCTTGTCTGCTTCCCTGGTCCTTGCATCGTTTGTGCGGCAATTGAACTGCCAAACAAGCCTTCCGAAGAGTAGAGTCCTGGACATAAGAGAAAAGTATAAAAAGGTCGGCAGCCCCTGGTGCGGTTTAAGCCGTGTTTTGGGCGTGCCGTGATGGTGCCCCTCCCCCTATGCCCATGGTATTTCTAGGGCGTAGTTATGTGCGCGAAGTACTAGCGTCACCTTTTTGCGGGGGTTGGGGTTGGGGCCGCATTGCTACGCCTGCTCGGAGCGTGCCAGGCGGTCTTGTTGTAGGTTACTCCGGGCGCGCTTGACTGTGTCCGGACGTTTAATGGCCGGACTGGAGAACTGCCTGGAGAGGCTGCTTTGTACTTTCGCTGCAAGGGCCGCCGTGTGCTCCTCCGTTCAGAGGGAGCGTTCGGTGTTTCCATTGACCGTAATTACTCCTCGAGGGCATGGCATCTTGAGCTTAAGGTATGCGTAGTGCGGGACCGCATTGAACTTGGCGAATGCGGTTCGCCCGAGCAGTGCATGGTAGCCACTGCGGAACGGGACTATGTCGAAGATTAACTCCTCGCTTCGGAAATTATCCGGAGATCCGAAGACCACTTCAAGTGTGACTGAGCCTGTACAGCTGGCCTCTACACCTGGTATTACGCCTTTAAAGGTCGTTTTGGTGGGCTTAATCCTCGAGGGATCTATGCCCATTTTCCGCACTGTATCCTGGTAAAGCAGGTTCAGGCTACTGCCGCCGTCCATAAGGACTCTAGTGAGATGAAATCCGTCAATAATTGGGTTGAGAACCAATGTGGCGAATCCGCCATGACGGATGCTAGTGGGATGGTCTTTTCGATCAAAGGTGATCGGGCAGGAGGACCATGGGTTGAACTTTGGGGCGACTGGCTCTACCGCGTATACGTCCCTTAACGCGCGCTTCCGCTCCCTCTTGGGGACGTGGGTGGCGTATATCATGTTCACCGTCCGCACTTGTGGGGGAAAACCCTTTTGTCCATTGTTGTTCGGCGGCCGGGGCTCCTCGTCGTCATCGCTATGCAACCGATTGTCTTCATTGTCGGCGCTTAATCTGCCTGCCTGCTTGAACACCCAACAGTCCCTGTTGGTGTGATTGGCCGGCTTTTCGGGGGTGCCATGTATTTGGCACAAGCGGTCGAGTATTCGGTCCAAGCTGGACGGGCCCCTGGGATTCCTTTTGAATGATTTTTTCCGCTGACCAGATTTAGAGCCTCTGAATCCGGCATTAACTGCCGTATCCTTAGCATTGTCGCCGTTGATGCGGCGCTTCTGTTGGTTGCGACGCGACCTGCCACTAATGTCCCTGGTGTCCGAACGACCAGGGTTCTTGGTCATATTGTTGCTATGAGCAAGCCAGCTGTCTTCTCCCGCGCAAAAGCGGGTCATGAGTGCCGTGAGTGCTGCCATAGATTTCGGCTTCTCTTGTCCTAGGTGCCGGACAAGCCACTCGTGACGGATATTATGCTTGAAGGCTGCTAAGGCCTCTGCGTCCGGACAGTCGAGTATTTGATTTTTCTTTGTTAGGAACCGTGTCCAGAATTGCCTGGCCGATTCGTCTGGCTGCTAAATTACGTGGCTTAGGTCGTCAGCGTCTGGGGGTCGCACATAAGTGCCCTGGAAATTGTCGAGGAATGCGGCTTCCAGGTCCTCCCAACAGCTGATTGATCCTGTTGGCAGGCTGTTAAGCCACTGCCGGGCTGGTCCTTTAAGCTTGAGCGGGAGGTATTTGATGGCGTGGAAATCATCGCCGCGGGCCATGTGGATATGAACAAAATAATCCTCGATCCATACCGCGGGATCTGTTGAGCCATCATATGATTCGATGTTTACGGGTTTGAAACCCTCGGGGATTTGATGATCCATTATTTCGTCTGTGAAGCACAATGGGTGTGCGGCGCCTCTGTATTGGGCAATATCATGACGTAGCTCCAATGAGCTTTGTCTACTGTGTTCGGCCCTGCCGAATTTGTGACCAGCGTGACGGTTGTCGTCTCGAGCCGTGGGGTGCCTACGCGATCCGTAGATCGATCTTGTTTGCCTTGTCTTGTCCTCTAACATGTCTCGTAAGTCCGGCGCATATTCCCATGCCTTGGTACGGGGTGCGGCTTGGGTGGAGGGCCATGAGGCCTCTCTGTCGCGGCCACGAGGTGGCCTGTCGGCCGCGTCGAGTGCTTCCTCTCTAATCGGGGTAGCAACCTGCGCTTCGGGTAGCACTTGGAGGGGCGTTCGGGTTTATGCTCTTCGGCCGCAAGGACTTCAGTCCATCTATCCACTAGCCGATCTTGATCAGCTTTAAGCTGTTGCTGTTTTTTCTTGAGGCTTCTTGCCGTGGCCATAAGCCTGCGTTGAAAACGCTCTTGTTCGACGGGATCCTCTGGCATGGCGAATTCGTCGTCGTCGAGGCTTGCCTCGTTTTCGGAGGGAGGCATACAATTATTGTCCTCGACCTCTCTGTCGGCCGCTCTCTCATGAGGGCTAGTTTCTCCATCCTCTTGTGCTAAATCTTGCTCGGGGGGATGTTCTTCGGTGCTTTCCGGGGTATTATTATCTCCCGTTCTGGAATCGCCGTTTTTGTGTTGGCAGGATTTTGAGCGGCGCCGCTGACGCCGGCGCTTTTGCTGTTTCTTGGAGGGGTCATCCTCCGCTGTTCCATCGCCCTCTCCCTCTTTTGGGGTCTCCACCATGTATATGTCATATGACGAGGTGGCTTTCCAGGGCCTAGTGGACGCTGGTTCTTCATCATCTCCTTCATCGGTGTCCATACCGTCGATGTCTTCAGAGCCGAAGTCGAGCATGTCGGTTAAGTTGTCGACAGTGGTTACAAAGTGGGTGGTGGGTGGGTTTTGAATTTCTTCATCGTCCGTACCCCAACCTTGCTGACCGTAGTCCGGCCAGGGCTCTCTTGACAAAGAGAGAGACTTTAGTGATTTCAGGATGTCGCCGAAAGGCGAGTGCTGAAAGACGTCCGCGGCCGTGAACTCCATGATCGGCGCCCAATCGGACTCGCTCGGCAGGGGCGCGGAGGGTTCGGAGTCCGGAGAAGAATCCGGCTCCATGGAGTCACGAGTCTTGTAGAGTACGGGGCTGGTGTTTGGCTCAACCGCCCTTGGGATCGCAGCCCCCGAGGTGGCGTCCAACCGCCAATCCTTGATCGGCGCGGTCGGCTCCGAACTAGGGGTCGGAGCCGATGCGGGTGCGGCCTCCAGGGCTCTGTTCGGCGGCAGAGCTAGATCATGCTCGTCGTGACAGAGCGACGCACTCGGCAGTGGTTCGAATCCATCGAAGATCAAGTCCCCGCGGATGTCGTCCGTGTAGTTTAAACTTCCGAATCTGACCTGACGGCCAGGGGCGTAGCTTTCGATCTGCTCTAGATGGCCAAGTGAATCGACCCGTAGTGTGAAGCTGCCAAAGACGAAGATCTGTCCGGGGAGGAAGGTCTCACCCTGGACTGCATCGCCATTGATGATCGTAGGAGCCATCGGGCCTGACAGCGACGGCACAGAGGAACTCTCAATGAAAGCACCAATGTCGGTGTCAAAACCGGCGGATCTCGGGTAGGGGGTCCCGAACTGTGCGTCTAGGCCGGATGGTAACAGGAGACAGGGGACACGAAGTTTTACCCAGGTTCGAGCCCTCTCGATGGAGGTAAAACCCTACGTCCTGCTTGATTAATATTGATGATATGGGTAATGCAAGAGTTGATCTACCACGAGATCAGAGAGGCTAAACCCTAGAAGCTAGCCTATGGTATGATTGTTGATGTGTATGTTGTCCCACGGACTAGAACCCTCCAGTTTATATAGACACCGGATAGGGTTAGGGTTACATAGAGTCGGTTACAATGGTAGGAGATCTGAACATCCGTATCGCCAAGCTTGCCTTCCACACCAAGGAAAATCCCTTCCGGACACGGGACGGAGTCTTCAATCTTGTATCTTCATAGTCTAGGAGTTTGGCTGAAGGTATAATTCGGCTATCCGAACACCCCCTAATCCAGGACTCCCTCACCCGTTGTATGCGAACGTTAGAACCTATCACACCCGATCATCACGTGGTGCTTCGGAACAACGGACCTTAGCAACAGTGCACAGTTAGGGGGAACACTTTCTTGAAATTATTGCGAGGGATCATCTTATTTATGCTAATGTCCTTCTAAGCAAATAAGATGTAAAACATGATAAACATCACATGCAATCAAATAGTGACATGATATGGCCAATATCATTTTGCTCCTTTTGATCTCCATCTTCGGGGCGCCACGATCATCATTGTCACCGGCATGACACCATGACCTCCATCATCATGATCTCCATCATTGTGTCTTCATGAAGTTGTCTCGCCAACTATTACTTCTACTACTATGGCTAACGGTTAGCAATAAAGTAAAGTAATTACATGACGTTTATGTTGACACACATGTCATAAATAAATTAAGACAACTCCTATGGCTCCTGCTGGTTGTCATACTCATTGACATGCAATTCGCGATTCCTATTACAAGAACATGATCAATCTCATACATCACATATATCATTCATGACATCCTTTTGGCCATATCACATCACATGGCATATGCTGCAAGAACAAGTTAGACGCCGTCTAAATGTTGTTGCAAGTTTTTACGTGGCTGCTATAGGTTTCTAGCAAGAACGTTTCTTACCTACGCCAAAACCACAACGTGATATGCCAATTTATATTTACCCTTCATAAGGACCCTTTTCATTGAATCCGATCCGACTAAAGTGGGAGAGACAGACACCCGCTAGCCACCTTATGCAACTAGTGCATGTCAGTCGGTGGAACCAGTCTCACGTAAGCGTACATGTAAGGTCGGTCCGGGCCGCTTCATCCCACGATGCCGCCGAATCAAAATAAGACTAGTAACAACAAGTAAATTGACAAAATCGACGCCCACAACAACTTGTGTTCTACTCGTGCATAGAAACTACGCATAGACCTAGCTCATGATGCCACTGTTGGGGATCGTTGCAGAAATTAAAAATTTTCTACGCATCACCAAGATCAATCTATGGAGTAACTAGCAACGAGAGGGGAGTGCATCTTCATACCCTTGAAGATCGTGAGTCAGAAGCGTTGCAAGAACGCGGTTGGAGGAGTCGTACACGTAGCGATTCAGATCGTGGCCGAATCCGATCTAAGCACCGAACAACGACGCCTCCACGTTCAACACACGTGCAGCCCGGTGATGTCTCCCGCACCTTGATCCAGCAAGGCGGAGGGAGAGGTTGAGGAAGAAGGCTCCAACAGCAGCACGACGGCGTGGTGGTGATGGAGTGGCAGTTCTCCGGCAGGGCTTCGCCAAGCTCACGCGGAGGAGGAGAGGTGTTGGGGAGGGGAGGGGCTGCGCCTTGGATGTGGTGCTGCAGCCCTCCCCTCGCCCCTCTATTTATAGGGAGAAGGGGGAAGGGGGCCGGCCCCTCTAGATGAGATCTAGAGGGGGGCGGCGGCCAAGGGGGAGGGGGCTTGCCCCCCAAGCAAGGGGGGCGCCCCCCTTTAGGGTTCCCCCCAAACCCTAGGCGCATGGGACCTAGGGGGGAATGGCGCCCAGCCCACTAGGGGCTGGTTCCCTTCCACCTACAGCCCATAAGGCCCTCCGAGGCAGGTGGACCCTCCCGGTGGACCCCCGGAACCCCTCCGGTGGTCCCGGTACAATACCGGTTATACCCCCGAATATTTCCGTGACCGTACGATGACTTACCATATATAAATCTTCACCTCCGGACTATTCCGTAACTCCTCGTGACGTCCGGGATCTCATCCGGGACTCTGAACAACATTCGGTAATCACATACAAATCTTCCTAATAACCCTAGCGTCATCGAACCTTAAGTGTGTAGACCCTACGGGTTTGGGAACCATGCAGACATGACCGAGACAACTCTCCGGCCAATAACCAACAGCAGGATCTGGATACCCATGTTGGCTCCCACATGTTCCACGATGATCTCATCGGATGAACCACGATGTCGATGATTCAAGCAATCCCATATACAATTCCCTTTGTCAATCGGTACGTTACTTGCCCGAGATTCGATCGTCAGTATCCCAATACCTCGTTCAATCTCGTTACCGACAAGTCACTTTACTCGTTGCGTAACACATCATCCCGTGACCAACCCTTAGTCACATTGAGCTCATTACGATGATGTCTTACCGAGTGGGCCCAGAGATACCTCTCCGTCATACGGAGTGATAAATCCCAACCTCGATCCGTGCCAACCCAACAGACACTTTTAGAGATACCCATAGTGCACCTTTGTAGTCACCCAGTTACGTTGTGACGTTTGGCACACCCAAAGTATTCCTACAGTATCCGGGAGTTGCACAATCTCATGGTCTAAGGAAAAAATACTTGACATTAGAAAAGCTTTAGCAGACGAACTACACGATCTTGCGCTATGCTTAGGATTGGGTCTTGTCCATCACATCATTCTCCTAATGATGTGATCCCATTATCAATGACATCCAATGTCCATGGTCAGGAAACCGTAACCATCTATTGATCAACGAGCTAGTCAACTAGAGGCTCACTAGGGACATGTTGTGGTCTATGTATTCACACATGTAATACGATTTCCGAATAATACAATTATAGCATGAACAATAAACAATTATCATGAACAAGGAAATATAATAATAACCATTTTATTATTGCCTCTAGGGCATATTTCCAACAGTTTTGACACCGGATTATGGCATGGCGAAAGCTGCAATTAAGATGTCGAATATGAACCATTCGTTTGCTTAGTTCTAAGACTATTCTCAGAACAAGATTGACTAGAGAATGACAAGTATACAAACGATTTGAGCATGTGTGATCATATTTTTTATTTGTTGCCGAAGAATGATTATATTAGAATTCTTAATAACCATGTCGAGTCATAAACACAAGGACAAATGTATTGCAAGTTGTATGATTTGTTCAAGCATAATTTTAATGATTGCAAGATATTCATCAAATAGAATGATCGACCATTGATAAAGGACAATTAAAACTGGAGGTGATTTAGTTGCCATATTTTAGATAAAGGACAGTTAATGTTTGGAGTCATAGCACACAGTTCAAATTTGAGGGACACGATTGGATGGCCGGGCTGTCCGTGAACATGTTCGTGGACATTTGTTGAGGTCCGTTTGATAATCCGGGTTGGTAGTCCGGTGTGATAGAGAATTTCCCCCTTTATACAGTGGACCACGACGGAGGGCATTTTAAAGCTCTCTGCTCAGGTAATTCTAGCCCCCCCACGTCATCCTCCTTGGACGGCACGGGGGAACCCTAGCCGCCGAGCCGCCGGGAGGCCTCCCTCTGCCACCCCCCGCGTAACCGCCGCCGGAGGGTTAGCCGGCAAAGCTGTGCCGGCCCCCTGGATGGTGGCGGCGGGGTGGATTGGTCCCTATCTAGCACTATGCCTCCGCCCCCTTTTTCCGTGAGATCCCATCGTGCTACGGCTCAGGTGGCTCTCTTTGGCAGCTGCGCCCGGTCCGGTGGGTGTTGCGGCATCCTCGGAAGTCGTCCTCATCGCGGTGCCGCATGGCCCTCACTCCCCCTCCATGAGATCCCATCTAGGTGCGGGGCAGGGGGGCTCTCCAGCTGATATGCCATGTCCTGTGGTGCTGCGGCATGCCTCGGCGCTGGTCCCTTGGCCCCTTCCTGCACGTGCAACCCTACCATGTTGGTGGTGCTATTGCTACCGGGAGGGCATGTGGACGCGTAGGTTGCGGTCAGGCCAGCCAGTGCTTTTGAGCCTGCCTCCTGCAGTGAGTCTCCTCGTCTCAGGGTTCCTCCCTTCGAGCTACGGGGCAGCTCCGGCGTGGCAGCATTGTTGGGGAATGAGGCATGAAAATAATTTTTTTCCTACGAACACCCAAGATCTATATAGGAGAAGCATAGCAACGAGAGGGGAGAGTGTGTCTACGTACCCTCGTAGACCGTTAAGCGGAAGCGTATATCACGCGGTTGATGTAGTCGTACTCCAATCGCGATCCAAACCGATGAAGTATCGAACGGACGGCACCTCCACATTCAGCACATGTACGGCTCGATGAAGTCTCCTTCTCCTTGATCCAGCAAGTGAGGGAGGAGAAGTAGATGGGATCGCCGGCAGCACAACAGTGTGACGGTGATGGTGGTGGAGTGATTCCAGTTGGGCTACTCCGAGTGCTACCGAAACAACAAATACGGAGGAGTTACGAAGTAACGGAAGAGAGAGGGGGGCCAAGGGCTTGTGTGTCCTCTTGGGGGGCGCCCTCCCCTCTATAGGTGGAGGGGCGTGGTGGCTAGCCCTCCAAGCCCTAGGAGCATACCAAGGGGGAGGAGTTGGACTTCTAGTCCAATTCCCTCCTTTTCCATACACAGGTGGCTTTCCACCTCTCCCAAGCCACATGGGCCTTGAGGGACTTGTGTCCCTAGCAAAATAAGGCCAGGGCTATCGGCATTCTGGGATCGGGGGTACCTAGATTTGCCTGCCTATGGCCCAGTGCGTGGCCCCCTGATAACCCACAAGTATAGGGGATCGCAACAGTTTTCGAGGGTAGAGTATTCAGCCCAAATTTATTGATTCGACACAAGGGGAGCCAAAGAACATTCTCAAGTATTAGCAGCTGAGTTGTCAATTCAACCACACCTGAAAGACTTAATATCTACAGCAAAATATTTAGTAGCAAAGTAATATGGAAGTAACGGTAACAACGACAAAAGTAATACTAGCAGTTTTGTAGCAATTGTAACAGTAGCAAGGAAGAAGTAACGAAGCAAAGATCAATATGAAACAAACTCGTAGGCAATGGATCAATGATGGATAATTATGTCGGATGGCATTCATCATGCAACAGTTATAACATAGGGTGACACAGAACTAGCTCCAATTCATCAATATAATGTAGGCATGCATTCCGAATATAGTCATACGTGCTTATGGAAAAGAACTTGCATGCCATCTTTTGTCCTACCCTCCCGTGGTAGCGGGGTCCTATTGGAAACTAAGGGATATTAATACCTCCTTTTAATAGAGTACTGGACCAAAGCATTAGCACTTAGTGAATACATGAACTCCTCAAACTACGGTCATCAATGGGAAGTGTCCTGACTATTGTCACTCCAGGGTTGCGGGATCATAACACGTAGTAGGTGTCTATTGACTTGTAAGATAGGATCAAGAACACAAATATATTCATGAAGACATAATAGTTTCAGATCTGAAATCATGGCACTCGGGCCCTAGTGACAAGCATTAGGCATAGCAAAGTCATAACAACATCAATCTTAGAGCATAGTGGATACTAGGGATCAAACCCTAGCAAAACTAACTCGATTACATGGTAAATCTCATCCAACCCATTACGGTCCAGCAAGCCTACGATGGAATTATTCACGCAAGGTGGTGAGCATCATGAAATTGGTGATGGAGGATGGTTGATGATGACGATGACGACGGATTCCCCTCTCCGAAGCCCCGAACTGACTCCAGATCTGCCCTCCCGAGGAAGAACAGGGCTTGGCGGTGGCTCCGTATCGTAAAACGCGATGAATCCTTCTCTCTGATTTTTTATCCCCGAACATGAATATATGGAGTTGGAGTTGAGGTCGGTGGAGTTCCAAGGGGGCCACAAGGACGGAGGGCGCGCCCCCACCCTTGTGGCTAGGGTGTGGGCCCCCTTCACTTGATTCTTTCGCCAATATTTTTTATTAATTCCAAAAATCATCTCCGTGAAGTTTCAGGTCATTCCAAGAACTTCTATTTCTGCACAAAAATAACACCATGGCAATTCTGTTGAACACAATGTCAGTCCGGTTAGTTCCATTCAAATCATGCAAGTTAGAGTACAGAACAAGGGCAAAAGAGTTTGAAAAAGTATATACGATGGAGACGTATCACCCCCTCAGCGGCCCGGTACGACCCAGCTACAAGACCCTCGCGAGGTTCCCCGGCCTCGCGAGGCGGGGGACACCAAGACCTCCCAAGGAGCAGTGCCCCGAGCCTGCCTCCCAAGGAGCGGAGACTTCTATGCAGGTACCCAGCCTCACGAGGCCCACGATGATGTGATCCATGATGACCGAGGCCAGGCGGGTGCCAACATGCGCATGAGAGGACAGTTTCCTCTTTGGTGCTAAGGAGGCAAGGACCAGCGCGGGTTCCCGAGGGATCCTCCCAAAGGTTTCCATTCTGGTGCAACGAGACCAAGACAACGAGCTCGGCAGGAAAGATGTCATCGCCGAGCCCACCTCTGCGTCATGACCAGAAGCTTTGCAGGTGAAGACCACCTTTCGTCAGGATAAGATGTACTTCTTATCCCCTTTCAAATTGGCCGTTGTGGAATCCCTTCCCGCCTAAGCTATGAGGGAAGAGGACCGGACCTAGTATAAATATAGCCTAATCTCCACCGTAGAGGGAGGTCGATCCATCCTCACTCCCCGAGCCCTCGTGAGGTAGCTCATCCACTGCACTAGTTCATCCTCAAACCTCCTCACGAGGCTAATGCACCACAAATCAGGAGTAGGGTTTTACACTGCAAGGTGGCTCGAACCTGGGTAAATCTCCTTGTTCATCTTCTGCCCCGCTCGCACAAACTCGACGAGGCCAAGTCATGAGGGGATGAGCGTGAGGTTGAAGATTGGGTAGATCTTCGCACACGCCCCAGAGTTCAAACCTTGTTGGGTCCACAGAGCCTCGATTCCGACATTTGGCACGCCAGGTAGGGTGTGTGTCAAGATTCTTGAGGGAGTCCTGGATTAGGGGGTCTCCGGACAGCCGGACTATATCCTTTGGCCGGACTATTGGACTATGAAGATACGAGATTGAAGACTTCGTCCCGTGTCCAGATGGGACTCTACTTGGCGTGGAAGGCAAGCTAGGCAATACAGATATGCATATCTCCTCCTTTGTAACCGACCTTGTGTAACCCTAGCCTCCTCCGATGTCTATATAAACCGGAGGGTTTTAGTCCGTAGGACAACATACAATCATAACATAGGCTAGCTTCTAGGGTTTAGCCTCTCTGATCTCGTGGTAGATCAACTCTTGTACTACTCATATTATCAAGAATAATCAAGCAGGACATAGGGTTTTACCTTCATCAAGAGGGCCCGAACCTGGGTAAAACATCGTGTCCCCTGCCTCCTGTTACCATCCGCCTTAGACGCACAGTTCGGGACCCCCTACCCGAGATCCGCCGGTTTTGACACCGACAATCCTCCTTCCATCCCTGCTTCGTCCCATGAGTCCGCGCCTAGCATGGGGTCACTCGCATCGCCCAGGTGGCATGCGTGGGCCGCGGAGCTCTGCGCCACCCCGTGTTTCCCACAGCTGATGCCACCACCAACCCTACTGCTCTTCGGCGATAGAGCACGCCATTGCCACCTTCCGCGCAGGATGGCGGCCGCTGCCATGGGTGTCGACGCCTCCGGAGGGCCGGTGGACTTAGGAATTCAAAGTGTACGCGCTCCAGGGCACCCTGCCCTAGAAGGAGGAGGACACGAAGCACGACCCACCAAGCCACCACATGCTACGCGCAGAATGGCAAACAGTGCCGCAGACACCCTGACGACACCCCACTGAGGTGTCCCAGACGACCCCCCATCGCCCTTTGTGGCCCGGGGGCTGGACATACGAGGCCTTGTCCTCGGGCGACTGGTGGATACTGCTGCCTCCAGGCAGCTGTCGGCAAAGTCGCCAGGAGGGCGGAGGTGGAACCCGCGTGCATTGTCCCAGCGTACTCGGTGGTCGGATTCCTCATGGGCCCCACGAGCCGGTTTGGCGTCCGTGATCGCACCACCACCACCAACGGTCCCCAGCTTAGAAGTATTTTTTCCTAGTCATATTATGCTAACCTTGAAACATATATATACTACGCTCCGGTGGTGCACCGGCGAAGCAACGATCAGGCCAAGCGCGCCAACGTGGAGGCCCTCAGGGGCATCGAGACTAGAAGATTCAGGGGTAGCCTTGAAGCTTGAGGCAGGGATCTGCTCACGCTGCGGTCCATGCCGTGGTTCATCCACGCCACCGTGATTAAGACACTGGCAGGACCCTGTCCTCCCAGGACTACGGGGTCGGGGCGGCTTTTTCGTTTGAAGTCAGGCCCCCAGCTCTAGACTCCTGAGGTCGGAGACCTTGTCCTAAGGCGGGTCCTCTCTAGGAAGGCCCCCCCCCCGTGAGCTCCCACCTGTACGGGAGGGCCCACTCAGGGTCACCCGCGTCCCCACGCCTAACCTCGTACGCGTGGGATCCCCATCCAGAATGCCTGGAACACTCGGCATCTTCGCAAACTTCAACCGTGACACTCTCACGTAGTGATGAGTGGGGTTGTACATGCCCCGGAGTCTCCCGGTGCGCCTCCCCTCGGCGTCATAGGAGCTCCCGCCCATGGCCAAGTGGAAGCCCCATGCTCCGCGCCGGCGGACGAAACAGTCGAACAACGACTATGCCCAGCCCAAGTGGAGGCCTCTGTTCTGCGCTGGTGGGAAGACTACCCTAGGTGTCAGACGCGACATTTTCCTTTCTTTGCGTGAACCATTTGCGGCTTTGTTGAATAAATCTTGAAGTTCTCGTGTATTTTTTAGAAAATGGGATGGGGTTTCTTCTGTAGTGTTTCTTGTTCCTCAAGATTTTATAAGAGCAGCAATGGCTGCTTGGTGCCCGCCCCCGATCGTCCCATGAGCGGGGGCTACAGGGCCGGTGCCTGTGACCGAGTCAGCCCGATCGCGACCACTTTGGCCGCAGGCCTGCCTCCGCGCGCACCTCACCAAGACTTGGTGCCCGAGTCCTCGAGCGAGCCAGCAGGCGCGCGTTGTCCGAGGTCCCTGGCGAGCACCCATCTCCTGGCTTTGACTGGCCGTCGCGACCCATCATAACAGAAGCGATCTACCCCTGCTCAGGGGTTGCAGACGCACAATAAGCAAAGAGAAGGCGGCCTAAGGGAGTACAACGTTACTTCCTGCACCATAAAGGGGTTTTCTCCAAAGTACTTTTACATCCCCACGGGGTCATGTTCAAAATCTTGACAGGCAAACAGGAAAAAGACAACCTAAGGGGACGTGTTGTCGCCATCGCTGCCATCAGCCCCATGCCCCTCGACCTCAGGTTGGCCCTCGCCACCTTCGGAGTGAACTCCATGACTAGGTCATCCACGTGGTCCTCCACCCAGTCTCCCGGGGCGCCTTGAATCACCTCAGGCACGAGGGCTGTCATGGCCTCGAAGTCGAAGTCGGGGTCGAAGCGAAGAAGGTGACTGAAGACGCATGAGGACGCTCGTGCAAGAATATCACAACTCTTCTCTTCGAAGAGCTGGCGTACCTTCTCAGCTGCCCCCTCAAGACGCTCCACGATCCTGGTGAAGAAGCTGAGGTAGCCGGCATCATCGGGAACAAGTGGGCTGGAGACACTCTCGTTACAGATGCTGCTCAGGGCCCGACGGGCCCTTCCCTCAAGGCCCTGGAACATCTGGGAGCACGTGTGCTGCAGCCCCGAGCTCGGTCCGCCTCGTCCGACGCCCGCTCCACAAGGGAAGTGACATCCTTCACCTGCTCGTAGAGGAAGGACAGCTCGGCTTCGTCTATGGCTTGGGCGTCCATCGTGGCCTTCTTGCATCGCTCCGCTTCGGCTAACTTCTTCTTAAGGCCATCAGCAGAAACGAGACTCTTGAAGCTTCAGCTTCGCGCGATAATCCTTGGAAAGTGCCCAGTGGACCCCCGTGACCTTCTCACTAACTTCCTCCTGGACCCTTGCCTCCTGGGAGGGTAGGGCGGCCTCGGCGATCATCACTTGGCGCTCCATCATCTCCAGCTGATCACGCTCCATGTCCTGCTCCGACGCCACCAGCTCCAACGCCTCCCCTAGAGCACGGAGCTCCACTTCGCAGCTCGGCAACCCTTTCGTAGAGGCGGGCGCGATGGCCCCACAACCCCGGGTTTGCCGTCCCAGGGTCATGATGGAGGCCAGAAGCTCCTTCCCGCGCCTCTCGGCGGCTTGCGCCGCCGGTCCGCGGCCTCAACCTCTTCGAAGGCGCAGTCGCGGGCTTCTTTGGCCGTGGTGGGTGACGCCTTGTCCTTCGAGCGGGTGGCTTCATGCTGGAGGTGGCTGAAGTTCACAGCTATTTCGAGCCGGCGCCACTCACGCGCCAGACGCTAGTGGTCGACCTCGATGTGGGAGTCGACGTTGCCAAGCTCGGCCTCGAGCCGGTCCAGCGCACCCCTCGCGTCCTAAAGGAGGACGTGACAGATGGAGCCACGGCCGCGCGCGAGCTCCAACGCCCGACCAGGAACCTGCTCTGCGCTCCCGGTCATAGCAGAGGCTCCAGAAGGTCTGGCAATATCCGGCAGGAACCTGGGAACAGCTGGCATGGCGTGCACTTCCCCGGCCTGAGGCGTGGTCCAGCTGAGATTGAGCAGGGTGGACCAGCCCAACACGGGCCCCGACCCCTCCTGGCGGTCCACCGCCGGTGAGGCCCTGCCTCTTTTCCTCTTGGGAGCCATGGCGGCAGGACGGGTTGAAGCGGGCGCAAGATCTAGCGGGTGAGGCACAAGCATGCAGAAGAAGGAAGGGACGAAAGGTGGGCGCGTAGTCGGACGATGATGTCTCTATAGCGCGCGCCAGTCTTTTGTCAGCTAGGGCAGTTGCCGAGGTGACTTGGGGAAGTGGAGGCGTCCGCGTCCCGTCACGTCCCACGTGTCGAGCCTGGCCCACAGGCGGTTGGGCCCCGCATCGCTTCACCCTCCCTTTGATTCCTTCGCTTCGAAGCCAGTCCGAGCGTGCCTTGGGCCTGAGGGCTACTGTCAGCGTTCCGGGATCAAGGGTACCCAGACTTGCCTACCTGCCGCCCAGCGCATGGCCCCCTCAGCGGCCTGGTACAACCCAGCTACAAGACTATTGGGTAACGTAGTAATAATTCAAAATTTTCCTACGTGTCACCAAGAACAATCTAGGAGATGCTAGCACCAAGAGAGAGGGAGTGCATCTTCATACCCTTGAAGATCGCTAAGCGGAAGCGTTGCAAGAATGTGGTTGGTGGAGTCATACACGCAGCGATTCAGATTGCGATCGATTCCGATCTAAGCGCCGAACAACGACGCCTCCGCGTTCAACACACGTACAGTCCGGGGACGTCTCCTCCTTCTTGATCCAGCAAGGGGAGAGGATAAGTTGAGGGAGAACTCCGACATCACGACGACGTGGTGGTGATGGAGCTCGTGGTTCTCTGGCAGAGCTTCGCCAAGCGCGACGGAGGAGGAGGTGTTGGAGAGGGGGAGGGCCACGCTAGGGGAAGGGTGCGGTAGCCCTCCCACCCCCACTATATATAGGGGCAAGGGAGAGGGGGCCGATCCCCCTTAGATGCATCTAGAGGGGGGGCCAAGGGGAGGCTTGCCCCCCAAGCCAGGTGGGAGGCGCCCCCTCTAGGGTTCCCCCCAACCCTATACGCATGGGCCCTAGGGGGAGTTGGCGCCCAGTCCACCTAGGGGCTGGTTCCCCTCTATAT
This sequence comes from Triticum urartu, assembly GCF_003073215.2. Classification (NCBI taxonomy): domain Eukaryota; kingdom Viridiplantae; phylum Streptophyta; class Magnoliopsida; order Poales; family Poaceae; genus Triticum; species Triticum urartu. The sequence continues at coordinate 494,264,036 of NC_053025.1, read as the reverse complement.
TCAGCCCATAGAGCCCTCCGGGGCTGGTGGACCCTCCCGGTGGACCCCCGTAACCCCTTCGGTGGTCCGGGAACAATACCGGTAACCCCTCGAACACTTACAGCGACCGAATAAGGACATCACATATATAAATCTTCATCTCCAGACCATTTCGAAACTCCTCGTGACGTCCGGGATCTCATTCGGGACTCCGAACAACCTTCGGTAACCACATACTATTTCCCATAACAACTCTAGTGTCACCGAACCTTAAGTGTGTAGACCCTACGGGTTCGGGAACCATGCAGTCATGACCGAGACATCTCTCCGGCCAATAACCAACATCGAGATCTGGATACCCATGTTGGCTCCCACATGTTCCATGATGATCTCATCGGATGAACCACGATGTCGGGGATTCAATCAATCCTGCATACAATTCCCTTTGTCCATCGGTATGTTACTTGCCCGAGATTCGATCGTCGGTATCTCTATACGTGGTTCAATCTCGTTACCGGCAAGTCTCTTTACTCGTTCCGTAACCCATGATCCCATGGCTAACTCCTTAGTCACATTGATGTCATTATGATGATGCATTATCGAGTGGGCCCAGAGATACCTCTCTGTCATACAGAGTGACAAATCCCAGTCTCGATTTGTGCCAACCCAACATATACTTTCGGAGATACCTATAGTGCACCTTTATAGCAACCTAGTTACATTGTGACGTTTGGTACACCCAAAGCATTCCTACGGCATCCGGGAGTTGCACAATCTCATGGTCTAAGGAAATGATACTTAACACTAGAAAAGCTTTAGCAAACGAACTACACGATCTTGTGCTACGCTTAGGATTGGGTCTTGTCCATCACATCATTCTCCTAATGATGTGATCCCGTTATCAATGACATCCAATGTCCATGGTCAGGAAATCACGACCATCTATTGATCAACGAGCTAGTCAACTACAGGCTTACTAGGGACATATTACGATCTATGTATTCACACATGTATTACGGTTTCTGGTTAATACAATTATAGCATGAACAATAGACAATTATCACGAACACAGAAATATAATAATAACCACTTTATTATTGCCTCTAGGGCATATTTCCAACAGTCTCCCACTTGCACTAGAGTCAATAATCTAGTTACATTGTGATGATCGAACACCCATGGAGTTTTGGTGTCGATCATGTTTTGCTCGCGGAAGAGGTTTAGTCAACGGATCTGCGACATTCAGATCCGTATGCACTTTACAAATATCTATGTCTCCATCCTGAATATATCCACAAATGGGGTTGAAGCGACACTTGATATGCCTGGTCTTCTTGTGAAACCTGGGCTCCTTGGCAAGGGCAATAGCTCCAGTGTTGTCACAGAAGAGAGTCATTGGGACTGATGCATTGGGAATAACTCCTAGGTCGGTGATGAACTCCTTCATCCAGACTGCTTCCTGTGCTGCCTCCGAGGCTGCTATGTACTCCGCTTCACATGTAGATCCCGCCACGGCGCTTTGCTTGCAACTGCAGCAGCTGACTGCCCTACCATTCAAAATGTACACGTATCCGGTTTGTGACTTGGAGTCATCTAGATCTATGTCGAAGCTAGCATCGACGTAAACCTTTACGACAAGTTCTTCATCACCTCCATAAACGAGAAACATATCCTTAGTCCTTTCCAGGTACTTTAGGATATTCTTGACCGCTGTCCAGTGTTCCATGCCGGGATTACATTGGTACCTCCCTACCAAACTTATGGCAAGGTTCACATCAGGTCTGGTACACAGCATGGCATACATAATAGACCCTATGGCTGAGGCATAGGGGATGACACTCATCTTTTCTCTATCTTCTACCGAGGTCGGGCATTGAGCCGTGCTCAATTTCACACATTGCAATACAGGCAAGAAGCCCTTCTTGGACTGATCCATATTGAACTTCTTCAATATCTTGTCAAGGTATGTGCTTTGTGAAAGACCAATGAGGTGTCTCGATCTATCTCTATAGATCTTGATGCCTAATATGTAAGCAGCTTCTCCAAGGTCCTTCATTGAAAAACACTTATTCAAGTAGGCCTTTATGCTTTGCAAAAGTTATATATCATTTCCCATCAATAGTATGTCATCCACATATAATATGAGAAATGCTACAGAGCTCCCACTCACTTTCTCGTAAACACAGGCTTGTCCATAAGTCTGGATAAACCCAAACATTTTGATCATCTCATCAAAGCAAATGTTCCAACTCCGAGATGCTTGCACCAACCCATAGATTGAGCGCTGGAGCTTGCATACCTTGTCAGCATTCTTAGGATCGACAAAACCTTCCGGTTGCATCATATACAACTCTTCCTTAAGCAAACCATTAAGGAATGCCATTTTGACTTCCATTTTCCATATCTCATAATCATAGAATGCGACAATTTCTAACATGATTCAGACGGACTTCAGCTTCGCTACGGGTGAGATGGTCTCATCGTAGTCAACCCCTTGAACTTGTCGATAACCCTCAGCGACAAGCCGAGCCTTATAGATGGTCACGTTACCATCCGCGTCAGTATTCTTCTTAAAGATCCATTTATTTTCTATGGTCTGCCGATCATCGGGCAAGTCTGTCAAAGTCCATACTTCGTTTTCATACATGGATCCTATCTCGGATTTCATGGCTTCAAGCCATTTGTTGGAATCTGGGCCCGCCATCGCTTCTTCATAGTTCGAAGGTTCACCGTTGTCTAACAACATGATTTCCAGGACAGGGTTGCCATACCACTCTGGTGCGGAACGTGTCCTCGTGGACCTATGAAGTTCAGTAGTAACTTGATCCGAAGTTTCATGATCATCATCATTAACTTCCTCTCTAGTCGGTGCAGGCACCACAGAAACATCTTCCTGAGCTGCGCTACTTTGCGTTTCAAGAGGCAGTACCTCATCAAGTTCTACTTTCCTCCCACTTACTTCTTTCGAGAGAAACTCTTTCTCTAAAAGGATCCATTCTTGGCAACAAAGATCTTGCCTTCGGATCTGAGGTAGAAGGTATACCCGATAGTTTCCTTAGGGTATCCTATGAAGACGCATTTTTCCGACTTGGGTTCGAGCTTTTCAGGTTGAAGTTTCTTGACATAGGCATCACATCCTCAAACTTTCAGAAATGATAGCTTAGGTTTCTTTCCAAACCAAAATTCATACGGTGTCGTCTCAACGGATTTCGACGGTGCCCTATTTAAAGTGAATGCGGCAGTCTCTAAAGCATAACCCCAAAATGATAGCGGTAGATCGGTAAGAGACATCATAGATTGCACCATATCCAATAGAGTGCGATTACGATGTTCGGACACACCATTTCGCCGAGGTGTTCAGGCGGCGTGAGTTGTGAAACAATTCCACATTTCCTTAAGTGCGTGCCAAATCGTGACTCAAGTATTCTCCTCCATGATCTGATCGTAAGAACTTTATTTTCCTATCACGTTGAATCTCTACCTCACTCTGAAATTCCTTGAACTTTTGAAAGGTCTCAGACTTGTGTTTCATTACGTAGACATACCCATATCTACTTAAGTCATCAGTGAGGGTGGTAACAAAACGATAGCCACCGCGAGCCTCAATGCTCATTGGACCACACACATCAGTATGTATGATTTCCAATAAGTTGGTTGCTCGCTCCATTTTTCTGGAGAACGGAGTCTTGGTCATTTTTCCCATGAGGCATGGTTCGCACGTGTCAAGTGATTCATAATCAAGAGACTCTAAAAGTCCATCTGCATGGAGTTTCTTCATGCGTTTGACACCAATGTGACCAAGGCGGCAGTGCCACAAGTATGTGGGACTATCATTATCAACCTTACATCTTTTGGCATTCACACTATGAATATGTGTAACATCACGTTCGAGATTAAACAAAAACAAACCATTGACCAGCGGGGCATGACCATAAAACATATCTCTCATATAAATGGAACTACCATTATTCTCGGATTTAAGTGAGTATCCATCTTGCATTAAACGAGATCCAGATACAATGTTCATGCTCAAAGCTGGTACTAAATAACAATTATTGAGGTTTAAAACTAATCCCGTAGGTAGATGTAGAGGGAGCATGCCGATGGCGATCACATCGACCTTGGAACCATTCCCGACGTGCATCGTCACTTCGTCCTTCGCCAGTCTCCGCTTATTCCGTAGCTCCTGTTTTGAGTTACAAATGTGAGCAACTGCACTGGTATCAAATACCCAGGAGCTAGTAAGAGCGCTAGTAAGGTATACATCAATAACATGTATATCACATATACCTTTGGCGTTGCCGGCCTTCTTATCCGCTAAGTACTTGGGGCAGTTCCGCTAACAGTGACCATTTCCCTTATAATAGAAGCACCGAGTCTCGGGCTTGGGTCCATTCTTTGGCTTCTTCCCAGCAACTGATTTACCGGGCATGGCAACCCCCTCGCTGTCCTTCTTGAAGTTCTTCTTACCCTTGCCTTTCTTGAAACTAGTACTTTTATTCACCATCAACACTTCATGTTCCTTTTTGATTTCCACCTCCGCTGATTTCAACATTGAATATAACTCAGGAATGGACTTCTCCATCCCTTGTATATTTTAGTTCATCACAAAGCTCTTGTAGCTAGGTAGAAGCGACTGGAGGATCCTGTCAATGACCGAGTCATCTGGAAGATTAACTCCCAGCTGAGACAAGTGGTTGTGCAACCCAGACAATTTGAGTATATGCTCGCTGACAGAACTGTTTTCCTCCACCTTACAACTGTAGAACTTGTCGGAGACTTAATATCTCTCGACCCGGGCATGAGATTGGAAAACCATTTCCAGCTCTTGGAACATCTCATATGCTCCGTGCTGCTCAAAACGCTTTTGGAGCCCCGGTTCTAAGCTATAAAACATGCTGCACGGAACCAGGGAGTCATCACTACGTGACTGCCAGGCGTTCATAACGTCTTGAGTTGCTGGGAAAATGGGTGCGTCACCTAGTGGTGCTTCAAGGACATATGCTTTTTTGGCAGCTATGAGGATGATCCTCAAGTTACGGACCCAATCCGTATAGTTGCTACCATTATCTTTCAGCTTGGTTTTCTCTAGGAATGCGTTGAAGTTGAGGGCAACATTAGCGTGGGCCATTTGATCTACAAGACATATTGTAAAGACATTTTAGACTAAGTTCATGATAATTAAGTTCATCTAATCAAATTATTAAATGAATTCCCACTCAGACAGACATCCCTCTAGTCATCTAAGTGATATATTATCCGAATCAACTAGGCCGTGTCCGATCATCACGTGAGACGGACTAGTCATCAATGGTGAACATCTCCATGTTGATCGTATCTACTATACGACTCATGTTCGACCTTTCAGTCTCTCGTGTTCCGAGGCCATGTCTCTACATGCTAGGTTCGTCATGTAAACCTAAGTGTTTTGCATGTGTAAATCTGGCTTACACCCATTGTATGCGAATGTTAGAATCCATCACACCCGATCATCACGTGGTGCTTCAAAACAACGAACCTTCGCAACGGTGCACAGTGAGGGATCATCTTATTTATGCTACCATTGTTCTAAGCAAAAAAGATGTAAACATGACAAACATCACACGCAAATCATAAAGTGACATGATATGGCCAATATCATCTTGCGCCTTTGATCTCCGTCTTCGAGGCACGGCATGAACACCATCATCACCGGCATGACACCATGATCTCCATCATCGTGTGTTCATGAAGTTGTCTCGCCAACTATTACTTCTACTACTATGGCTAATGGTTAGCAATAAAGTAAAGTAATTACATAGCGTTTTCGTTGACACACAGGTCATACAATAAATTAAGACAACTCCTATGGCTCCTGTCGGTTGTCATACTCAGCGACACGCAAGTCGTGATTCCTATTACAAGAACATGATCAATCTCATACATCACATATATCATTCATCACATCCTTTTGGCCATATCACATCACATAGCATACCCTGCAAAAACAAGTTAGACGTCCTCTAATTGTTGTTGCATGTTTTAAGTGGCTGCTATGGGTTTCTAGAAAGAACGTTTCTTACCTACGCAAAACCACAACGGTGATATGCCAATTGCTATTTACCCTTCATAAGGACCCTTTTTATCGAATCCAATCCAACTAAAGTGGGAGAGACAGACACCCGCTAGCCACCTTATGCATCAAGTGCATGTCAGTCGGTGGAACTAGTCACACATAAGCGTACATGTAAGGTCGGTCCGGGCCGCTTCAGCACACAATGCCGTCGAATCAAGATAAGACTAGTAACGGTAAGCAAATTGAACAAATCATCGCCCACAACTACTTTGTGTTTTACTCATGCATAGAATCTACGCATAGACCTAGCTCATGATGCCACTGTTGGGTAACGTAGCAATAATTCAAAATTTTCCTACATGTCACCAAGATCAATCTAGGAAATGATAGCAACGAGAGAGAGGGAGTGCATCTTCATACCCTTGAAGATCGCTAAGCGGAAGCGTTGCAAGAACGCGGTTGGTGGAGTCGTACACGCAGCGATTCAGATCGCGGTCGATTCCGATCTAAGTGCCGAACAACGGCGCCTCCGCGTTCAACACACGTACAGCCCGGGGACATATCCTCCTTCTTGATCCATTAAGGGGATAGGAGAAGTTGAGGGAGAACTCCGATAGCACGACAGCGTGGTGGTGAATGAGCTCGTGGTTCTCCGGCAGAGCTTCGCCAAGCGCGACGGAGGAGGAGGTGTTGGAGAGGGGGAGGGCTGCGCCAGAGGAAGGGTGCGGCTGCCCTCCCACTCCCACTATATATAGGGGCAAGGGAGAGGGGGCCGACCCCCCTTAGATGCATCTAGAGGGGGGGGCGCCTAAGGGGAGGCTTGCCCCCCAAGCCAGGTGGGGCGCCCTCTCTAGGGTTTCCCCCAACCCTAGGCGCATGGGCCCTAGGGGGAGTTGGCGCCCAGCCCACCTAGGGGCTGGTTCCCCTCTATTTTCAGCCCATAGGGCCCTCCAGGGCTGGTGGACCCTCCCGGTGGACCCCTGGAACCCCTTCGGTGGTCCCGGTACAATACCGGTAACCCCCCGAACACTTTCGGCGACCGAATAAGGACTTCCCATATATAAATCTTCATCTCCGGACCATTCTGAAACTCCTCGTGACGTCCGGGATCTCATCCAGGACTCCGAACAACCTTCCGTAACCACATACTATTTCCCATAACAACTCTAGCGTCACCGAACCTTAAGTGGGTAGACCCTACGGGTTCGAGAACCATGCAGACATGACCGAGACATCTCTTCGGCCAATAACCAAGAGCGGGCTCTGGATACCCATGTTGGCTCCCACATGTTCTACGATGATCTCATCGGATGAACCATGATGCCGGGGATTCAATCAATCCCGTATACAATTCCCTTTGTCCATCGGTATGTTACTTGCCCGAGATTCGATCATCGGTATCCCCATACCTCGTTCAATCTCATTACCGGCAAGTCTCTTTACTCATTCCATAACACATGATCCCGTGGCTAACTCCTTAGTCACATTGAGCTCGTTATAATGATGCATTACCAAGTGGGCCCAGAGATACCTCTCCGTCATACGGAGTGACAAATCCCAGTCTCGATTCGTGCCAACCCAATAGACACTTTCAGAGATACCTGTAGTGCACCTTTATAGTCACCCAGTTACGTTGTGACATTTGATACACCCAAAGCACTCCTATGGTATCCAGGAGTTGCACAATCTCATGGTCTAAGGAAATGATACTTGACATTGGAAAAGCTCTAGCAAATGAACTACACGATCTTGTGCTATTCTTAGGATTGGGTCTTGTCCATCACACCATTCTCCCAATGATGTGATATCGTTATCAACGACATCCAATGTCCATGGTCAGGAAACCACAACCATCTATTGATCAACGAGCTAGTCAACTAGAGGCTTACTAGGAACATATTACGGTCTATGTATTCACACATGTATTATGGTTTCTGGTTAATACAATTATAGCATGAACAATAGACAATTATCATGAACAAGGAAATATAATAATAACCCATTTATTATTGCGATCGATTGGTGGAGTCATACACGCAGCGATTCAGATTGCAAGAACGTGGTTGGTGGAGTCATACACGCAGCGATTCAGATTGCGATCGATTCCGATCTAAGCGCCGAACAACGACGCCTCCGCGTTCAACACACGTACAGTCCGGGGACGTCTCCTCCTTCTTGATCCAGCAAGGGGAGAGGAGAAGTTGAGGGAGAACTCCGACATCACGACGACGTGGTGGTGATGGAGCTCGTGGTTCTCTGGCAGAGCTTCGCCAAGCACGACGGAGGAGGAGGTGTTGGAGAGGGGGAGGGCCGCACTAGGGGAAGGGTGCGGTAGCCCTCCCACCCCCACTATATATAGGGGCAAGGGAGAGGGGGCCGATCCCCCTTAGATGCATCTAGAGGGGGGCCAAGGGGAGGCTTGCCCCCCAAGCCAGGTGGGAGGCGCCCCCTCTAGGGTTTCCCCCAACCCTATGCGCATGGGCCCTAGGGGGAGTTGGCGCCCAGTCCACCTAGGGGTTGGTTCCCCTCTATATTCAGCCCATAGAGCCCTCCGGGGCTGGTGGACCCTCCCGGTGGACCCCCGTAACCCCTTCGGTGGTCCCGAAACAATACCGGTAACCCCTCGAACACTTACAGCGACCGAATAAGGACATCACATATATAAATCTTCATCTCCAGACCATTTCGAAACTCCTCGTGACGTCCGGGATCTCATTCGGGACTCCGAACAACCTTCGGTAACCACATACTATTTCCCATAACAACTCTAGTGTCACCGAACCTTAAGTGTGTAGACCCTACGGGTTCGGGAACCATGCAGTCATGACCGAGACATCTCTCCGGCCAATAACCAACATCGAGATCTGGATACCCATGTTGGCTCCCACATGTTCCATGATGATCTCATCGGATGAACAACGATGTCGGGGATTCAATCAATCCTGCATACAATTGCCTTTGTCCATCGATATGTTACTTGCCCGAGATTCGATCGTCGGTATCTCTATACCTCATTCAATCTCGTTACTGGCAAGTCTCTTTACTCGTTCCGTAATGCATAATCCCGTGGCTAACTCCTTAGTCACATTGAGCTCGTTATGATGATGCATTACCGAGTGGGCCCAGAGATACCTCTCCGTCATACGGAGTGACAAATCCCAGTCTCGATTCGTGCCAACCCAATAGATACTTTCGAAGATACCTGCAGTGCACCTTTATAGGCACCTAGTTATGTTGTGACGTTTGGTACACCCAAAGAATTCCTACGGTATCCGGGAGTTGCACAATCTCATGGTCTAAGAAAATGATACTTGACATTAGAAAAGCTTTAGCAAACGAACTACACGATCTTGTGCTACGCTTAGGATTGTGTCTTGTCCATCACATCATTCTCCTAATGACGTGATCCCATTATCAATGACATCCAATGTCCATGGTCAGGAAACCATGATGACCTGTTGATCAACGAGCTAGTCAACTAGAGGCTTACTAGGGACATATTACGACTATGTATTCACACATGTATTATGGTTTCCGGTTAATACAATTATAGCATGAACAATAGACAATTATCATGAACACGGAAATATAATAATAACCACTTTATCATTGCGTCTAGCGCATATTTCCAACAAAGAACTCCAAGACAAGACCCTCGCAAGGGTTCCTGGCCTCGTGAGGCGGGCGACGCCAAGACCTCCCGAGGAGCAGTGCCCCGAGCCTGCCTCCCGAGGAGCGGAGACTTCTATGCAGGTACCTGATACGTCTCCAATGTTTCTATATTTTTTTATTGTTCCATGCTATTACATTATCTATTTTGGATGTTTTATATGCATTATTATGCTATTTTATATTATTTTTGGGACTAACTTATTCACCTAGAGCCTAGAGCCTAGTGCCACTTTCTGTTTTTTTCCTTGTTTTTGAGTTTCGCAGAAATGGGATATCAAATAGAGTCCAAACGGAATAAAAGTTCACGATGATTTTTCTTGCACAAGAAGACACCCAAAGGACTTGGAGTCCAAGCCAGAAAAGCCACGAGGCGACAGAAAGGGTGTAGGGCGCGCCCCCTACCTTGTGCCCCCCTCGGGACTCCCCTGACCTACCTCTTCATCCTATATATTCACATATATTCCAAAACCCTCACAGAGAGCCACAACAATACTTTTCTGCCGCTTCAACCTTTTGTTCCTATGAGATCCCATCTTGGGGTCTTTTCCGGTAATCTGTCGGAGGGGGATTCGATCACAAAGGGCATCTACATCAACCCTATTGCCCTTTCGATGAAGCGTGAGTAGTTTACCTGTCGGTGTACAAAAAGAGGGGTACACTTTTTGTACCCCTATAACTGTGCACGGGCAGTCTGAGCCACGGGCACCACCACACTGAGCAAGGCAAGGGAGGTGAGCCAAGGTAAGTCCGAAGCTCAGGAGAAGCAGAACGACGCCAAGACCAAGACCACAAAGAGCAAAGGGGACGAAACGGATCCCCCCGGCAAGATCCTTGCTGGGAGGCGGTTTTAGCAAACCCGGCAAGACCTTTGCCGTGACAGCTTGCCCCACACCTACGGAGTGAGTCACCCTTGAGTCCACTGCCCCCATGGGGCAAGGATTTGGGAGACATCCCCGTGGTGGCTTGCAGATCTTTGTGAAGACATTCATGATCAGGTACACCCTTTAGAAGATGATGATCCCTGGCGGGATCCCAGCCAAGGAGGACCACAAGGCCCCCGGCAAGAGCCTTGCCGGGGATGACAACAGGCGCCACGCCAAGACCCTTGCCGGGGCCCCGGCAAGGCCCTTGCCAAGAACACCCGTAGGGCCACCATCAGGCCCACGCCAGTCAAACCTCCACCACCGTTCGCATGCAGCTGCCGACCCAACCAGCTGGGCAGGCACCTGCGTGGCGGCATGCAGATCTTCGTGGAGACCCACCACTGCGCCACCTCAGCTGCCTGCCTGCCAACATGGCACCGCGGGCGCCGCTGGCCAGGGCGTGTGTCGACGCAAGAGGGAGCGGCGACGGACGAGACATGGCTCTCCCCCGTCCCCGATAAAGCAAGGACACATGGGCAAGACGCATTAAATGCGCCTTGTCATGTAATGCGAGGGATAACCTCACATCACTGTTCCCTTTCCACCTCCTGTGTGCCACTATGGCAACCCCTTTCCTATAAAAGGAGGCCCGAGGCGACCAGGAGGAGGATTCGGCTTTTTGGAGCTTCTCACGCCCCATAGCTAGCTCAAGAACACAGATATACAATCCACCAAAGCAGGAGTAGGGTCTTACGCATCCCCGCGGCCCGAACCTGGATAAACGAACCGTGTGCTACCTGTTTGATCCGCTCTTCTCACGACCCCGCGCCCCGCAAACATAGTAGGGATTCTTGTGATCCCATAGGTGTCGTTCCCACCGACATTACCTCAGACCTATGGGTCCATAGCTAGTAGGTAGATGGCTTCTTCTCTCTCTATGATTCTCAATACCATGTTCTCCTTGATGTTCTTGGAGATCTATCCGATGTAATATTCTTTTGCGGTGTGTTTTTCAAGATCCGGTGAATTGTGGATTTATGATTAGATTATCTATGAATATTATTTGAATCTCCTATGAATTCTTATATGCAAGATTTGATATCTTCGTATTTCTCTTCGAATTATCAGTTTGGTTTGGCCAACTAGATTGGTATTTCTTGGAATGGGAGAGGTGCTTAGTTTTGGGTTTAATCTTGCGGTGTCCTCACCCAGTGACAAAGTAGGGGTAGCGAGGCACGTATTTGTATTGTTGCCATCAAGGATAAAAAGATGGGGTTTTCATCATATTGCTTGAGTTTATCCCTCTACATCATGTCATCTTAATTAAGGCATTACTTCGTTCTTTATGAACTTAATACTCTAGATGCATGCTGGATAGCGGTCGATGTGTGGAGTAATAGTAGTAGATGCAGGCAGGAGTCGGTCTACTTGACACGGATGTGATGCCTATATGCATAATCATTGCCTTGGATATCGCCATAACTTTGCGCTTTTCTATCAATTTCTCGACAGTAATTTGTTCACCCACCGTATTATTTGCCTTCATGAGAGAAGCCTCTAGTGAAACCTATGGCCCCCGGATCTATTTTCCGTCATATTTGTTTCCAACCTATTATTTTGCAATCTTTTATTTTCATATCTATAAACCAAAAAACCCAAAAATATTTTATCTTTTGTTTAGTTTTATCTATCTCTGTCAGATCTCACCTTTGCAATTGACCGTGAAGGGATTGACAACCCCTTTATCGCGTTAGGTGCAAGTGTTTGATTGTTTGTGCAGGTGCATAGATTGGGGACTTGCTTGTACCTCCTATTGGATTGATACCTTGGTTCTCTAACTAAGGGAAATACTTATCTCTACTTTGCTGCATCACCCTTTCCTCTTCAAGGGAAAAACCAATGCAAGCTCAAGAAGTAGCTAGGAGAATTTTTGGCGCTGTTGCCGGGGAGGTCTACATCAAGCCTACCAAGCACCCATCATAAACTCTCATCTCTTGCATCACATTATTTGCCATTTGCCTCTCGTTTTCCTCTCCCCCACTTCTAAAACGATTTTTTAAAAAACATAAAAAGATTTGCCTTTTTATTCGCCCTTCTCCCGTTTGTATTTTCATTTGCTTTTTTGGTTGCTAGTGTGTTAGATTGCTTGCTTTGTCAGGATGACTCAAGAGAATACCAAGTTGTGCGATTTTTCCAACACCAAAAATAATGATTTTATTAGCACCCCGATTGCTCCCGCCACTAGTGCAAAATCTTATGAAATTAATGCCGCTTTGTTGAATCTTGTTATGAAAGAACAATTTTCCAGCCTTCCTAGTGAAGATGCCGCATCCCATCTAAATACTTTCGTTGAGTTGTGGGATATGAAAAATAAGAAAGATGTGGATAATGATATTGTTAAATTGAAGCTATTTCCGTTCTCACTACGAGATCGTGCTAAAACTTGGTTTTCATCTTTGCCTAAAAATAATATTGATTCATGGAATAAGTGTAAAGATGTTTTTATTTCCATGTATTTTCCTCCCACTAAGATCATCTCCCTTAGGAACGATATAATGAATTTTAAGCAACTTAATCATGAACATGTTGCACAATCTTGGGAGAGGATGAAATTTATGATAAGAAATTGCCGTACCCATGGTTTGAGTTTATGAATGATTATACATTTTTATGCCGAATTGAATTTTGCTTCTAGAAATCTTTTAGATTCGGCCGCGGGAGTTCCTTTTATGGAAATTACTTTAGGAGAAGCTACTAAACTCCTAGAAAATATTATGGCTAATTATTCTCAATGGCACACCGAAAGATCCTGTACTAGTCAAAAAGTGCATGCGATTGAAGAAATTAATGTTTTGAGTTGAAAGATGGATGAGCTTATGAAATTGTTTGCTAGTAAGAGTGCTCCTATTGATTCTAATGATATGACTTTGTCTACTTTGATTGAGAATAATAATGAATCTATGGATGTGAATTTTGTTGGTAGGAACAATTTTGTAATAACGCGTATAGAGGAAATTTCAACCCTAGTCCATTTCCTAGCAATTCCTCTAATAATTATGGTAATTCCTACAATAATTCTTATGGAAATTATAATAAGATTCCATCTGATCTTGAGAACAATATTAAAGAATTTATTAGTTCTCAAAAGAATTTGAATGCTATGGTTGAAGAAAAATTGCTTAAGATTGATGATTTCGCTAGGAATGTGGATATAATTTCTCTTGAGATTGATTATTTGAAAATTAGATCTATTCCACACAAGCATGATATTAATGAGTCTCTAAAAGCAATGAGGATTTCAACTGATGAATGTAAAGAAAGAACCGGTAGGATGCGTGCTAAGCGAGATTGGTTTGTAAAAGCATGTTCTTCGATTTCTCGTGAAAACAATGATGAAGATCTTAAAGTGATTGATGTGACTCTTGATTTTTTGTTTTATAATATAAATCTTGATAAATATGGGACTAGAGATGAGTTAACTTTAGCTAGAAGGCGTCCCAATGATTCGGAGTTTATAGATCTTGATGCAAAAACTGATAAAAGTGGGATTGGAGAGGTCAAAACTTTAAGTAGCAATGAACCCACTCTTTTGGATTTCAAGGATTTTAATTATGATAATTGTTCTTTGATAGATTTATTTCCTTGTTGCAATCCATGTTGAATTATCCTCATGCTTATAATCAACATAAAGCTTTTACTAAAGATATTACTGATGCTATGATGAAATCTTTTGAAGAAAAACTTGAGTTGGAAGTTTCTATCCCTAGAAAGCTTTATGATGAGTGGGAACCTACTATTAAGATTAGGATCAAAGATTATGAGTGCCATGCTTTGTGTGATTTGGGTGCTAGCGTTTCCACGATTCCGAAAACTTTATGTGATGTGCTAGGTTTCCGTGAATTTGATGATTGTTCCTTAAATTTGCATCTTGCGGATTCCACTATTAAGAAACCTATGGGAAGAATTAATGATGTTCTTATTGTTTCAAATAGGAATTATGTGCCGTAGATTTCATTGTTCTTGATATAGATTGTAGTCCTACATGTCCTATTATTCTTGGTACACCTTTCCTTAGAACGATTGGTGCAATTATTGATATGAAAGAAGGAAACATTAGATTTCAATTTCCGTTAAGGAAGGGTGTCGGTGTCAAAACCGGCGGATCTCGGGTAGGGGGTCCCGAACTGTGCGTCTAGGCCGGATGGTAATAGGAGGCAGGGAACACGATGTTTTACCCAGGTTCGGGCCCTCTTGATGGAGGTAAAACCCTACGTCCTGCTTGATTAATATTGATGATATGGGTAGTACAAGAGTAGATCTACCACGAGATCAGAGAGGCTAAACCCTAGAAGCTAGCCTATGGTATGATTGTTGTTCGTCCTATGAACTAAAGCCCTCCAGTTTATATAGACACCAGAGAGGGCTAGGGTTACACAGAGTCGGTTACAATGGGAGGAGATCTACATATCCGTATTGCCAAGCTTGCCTTCCATGCCAAGGAAAGTCCCATCCAGACACGAGATGAAGTCTTCAATCTTGTATCTTCATAGTCCAAGAGTCCGGCCAAAGGTTATAGTCCGGCTATCCGGACACCCCCTAATCCAGGACTCCCTCAGTAGCCCCTGAACCAGGCTTCAATGACGACGAGTCCGGCGCGCAGATTGTCTTCGGCATTGCAAGGCGGGTTCCTCCTCCGAATACTTCATAGAAGATTTTTAACACAAGGATAGTGTCCGGCTCTGCAAAATAAGTTCCACATACCACCGTAGAGAGGATAATATTTTCACAAATCTAATTTGCTGACTTGTTTTGGCAGCATGACGTTATGTCATGCCCCGGTGATTATTCGAACCGTTTTTCTTCAACCAGCTCCACACATAATGCGAGGAGGTTTCTTGACACGTCTTGTCAAAGCAGAGATCGTGTTCCCCCAATTACGAGATTCTCATTAATACGGTCGTGGGTAACCCAACCGTGTCTAGGACTCCTAGATTATAGGCAAGTCCCAAACGGCTACGGAGAGGACGCTTGATATTCACCCTCTTTATAAAGGGACAAGGTTTTTGCTTTTCCCCTCTCGTGCTCAATCGAACCCCTCCCCCGCCTCGAGTTCTAACACCCAAAGCCCAGGTCAGGTGCTCCGGATCCTCAATCATGTCCGGATCCAGCCTTCAAGGCCGATGGATGCCCTCCTCTGTCATGGAAGAGGACATCAAGAAGTTGAGGGAGGCCAGATACCTGACAGCCGAGGTTTCGCATCGGCTGCGTGCTCGAGGGCAGGTCGTCCCCACTCCCGAACCCAACGAGAACGTCGTGTTCGTCTCCCATTTCCTCCGAGGCCCAGGCCTCACTCTGGATCCCTTCGTTAGGGGTTTGATGTTCTATTATGGGCTAGATTTCCACGATCTAGCTCCGGACTCCTTTCTCCACATCTCGACATTTATTGTCGTGTGTGAGGCCTTCCTCCGCACTACCCCTCACTTCGGTCTGTGGCTCAAGACCTTTGAAGTGAAGCCGAAGATGATCGAGGGGCAACATGCAGCGTGCGGAGGCGCGTCAATAAGCAAGATGGCAGGAGCTCCATGGCCGAAAGGTTCCTTTCCAGAGGTGTCCGGATTATGGCAACGGGAGTGGTTTTACATCACGGCTCCCAGAAGTGCCAAGTGGGCGGCTGCCCCCGCTTTCCGCTTGTGCCCCCCACCACAACTGATGTCATGGATTAGCAGATGACTGAGCTGGGGTCCAGCCAAGGACGTGCCTATACTGCAAAGTCGCATTCAAGATCTCTTCGAGGGAGACTTTAATTTGGTTGTGGTAGTGCAAGTTATGCTGGTTCGTCGAGTCCAGTCCTGCAAACGCCGGCCCCTTCGCTTGTGGGAGTTCAACCCAGAAGGACCGCATACCATTCAAAGTTTCCTCGGCCTGACGCACGAGGAGATGTACAAGTCATTCTTCGGACCTCAAATAGAGTGTCCGGATACTACCGAGGACGTGGGCCTGAGCAGTAACCGCGCCGCCGAACAAGTAAGTAATCCTCTAGCCGAACACACCATCTTTTATTCATCATGAAGTTATTTCTGAGAGATCACTCTTTGACTAGGACTGGCTAACAAAGGCGAAGATGATTCGGTGTTCGGCCCCCCTCCCTGAGGGTTTGGAAAATCCGGTATTGGAGAAGATGCTCGAGCTCGCACCTTGCCCGGAGCCCTCGAAGGAAGATACATGGGGGAATAATATGGGCGGAAGCGGGCCCCCATCGCTGCCAGTTCCAACCGAGGGAATGAGCGCCTCCATAAAGGAGGATAACCGGGGGAGGAAGAGGACTGCTTCCGAGGATCCGGAAGCCGAGGCCTCCAAACGAGAGAAGAAGTCTCCAACAGAGGGTCCTGCCTCGAGGGGTGCTCTTGCCGCACAAAGTCCGCGGGGGGATCAGCCCTCCAACGAGTCGTAAGTGATCCAAAAAATACTTTAATAGTGAAGGTATACTACCTTTCCTCTGAGGAGAATAACCGCCGCATATATCATGCAGTTTGGGTCTTAGCCCTTCTCAGCTGAGCTCGTCTTCGGGGGATCTTCTTCCGGAGATGATGGAGAGCGAAATGCCTCACCCGGACTCCTCCGCTCAAGAAGCGGGCGACCCCAAAGTGTCGTCACGGAGGGCCTCTCCGGATCCGGTGAGGCCAAAAGATAATCCCATAGTCACCCGAAGTCCCCAACGTCCGGCTCTTGAAGAGAGTAAACAAAAGAGTCCGGCACCGTCTGGCATGCGGTCGGATGTTCTGAAGGAGCTGTTGGGGCGAGCGGCCATCTCAGAAGAACACCGTACACTGATGGGTATGGTGATGGAAAGAATTCATCCGCCGAAAGCGGATTACATGAAGCCTTTATGAGTCTACTGACAGGCTTCGAGGTTCGTGAAATAATATTTGATAGTACCGCACATGTTAGGTGTGCCCTGTGTAGATAGTAGCTCCTGAGACTCTGGTTGTCGTCGAGAACGGCGGCGAACAGAGGATCATAGTCCCAGGCAATAACCAGACTGCCTTTATGTGCAGGTGGTGGAAGCTCCGGTGGCTAGCCGGACTAGTGAGTTTGCCAAATTAAAGCGGCAACTGGATGCGGCAGACGCCGACATCGAGCTTGTGAACAAGCGGCTTGACGAATCACAGGGTAAGTAATGTTTTCTGGTGAATGTCACATAATAAGAGCAGCATGATGCTAGTATCTTTAATATGTTGTGACTGCAGATGGAGCTGCCATCGTGGAGAACCTTCGAGCGGAACTCGCCCGAGCCAAGGAACAAGCGAGGGTTAGTAATGCGGCTGCTTTGAAGGCGGCCGAAGAGTTAAGAGCTGAGAAGTCCGCCCACTGCGAAAGCAAAGGAAGGATTGCCAAGATGGCCGTAGAATTAAAAGGCATTGCCGACCGTTGCCAGTTCCTTGAAGAAGAGAACCGAGTGAAGGCAGCGGACCTTGAGAAGGCCACTATGGCGACCAAAGACAGCCGCTCTGCTATGAGGGCGAAGAAGGAGGAGCTGCGCAAAGCCGGGGATATTGCGGCTGGGAAGCCCTTTCTGCTTCGGAGGAAGTTCGGAGATCTGCGGTATGCCCCTCTGGATCGGCTATGGAGTTCGGCAGATGCATATATGGACTTGGCGGCGAGCGCTGTCGATGCGGTCGAATACTTCCAAGATCAATCAGATCGTGAAGTGGACAAGCTATTCTGGTCGCAATTCAACGTTCCAGAGCGTCCGCTTCCCTTGACTGATCAGCTAGCCGAATGGGCCGAACTTAATAGGTTGTCCGGACTCGCCATGAGGTCTGTTGTAGATCATTTGTGGCCGGAGAAGCCGAAGCCGAACAGCTATTTCAGCTTAGTGCAACAGTTCCTTGGCACGGTGCCGCGCATCAACGTGATGAAGAGGTCGGCGTGCATAGAAGGCTCGCGGATGGCCTTTGCCCGTGTCAAAGCATACTGGGCGGAGATGGATGATACCACTGTTGCGGCGCAAGGTTCGGCCATAGGCCGAGTAGCTGCCGAGCACTATTTTGAAGAGGTTCTTGAGGGCGCTCGTTTGATAGAGTCCCAGTGCTCGAAGAATATTATGTTTGAATGACATGTATTCCCATTGTAAACACAATGTTTTTATGAAATATAGTAAGGCTGTATTTATACTTTTGCCGGAAAGTAATGTGATGCCTCCTGTGCGGCCGTCTATGTATATATGTATATAACCTAAAAGATTGCAGTCGCCGGCTTCAACCCCCATGCATATAATGCGGAGGTGCTCGCAAAAAACGCGTGTTCACACTTAACCCAACGTCTTGGTCCTATTAAGGAGGTGATAGCGCAGCGAACAAGGCAACCGGACTATAATGGTTTAACACTTTCACTTAGCCATAGGAGTTTGACAGTGGGGCTACTAGATAGCCCCTGGTGGCTCCACACTCTCCTGATCTCGGGGTGCGTACATGCCTGGCCAGAAAACGGTCCTTCGTTAAGGCGGAGGAATTCTAACATTCCGATAGGTCATCGAGTGGTTGACCAGTCTCATGCTATATCATGATAGTCAGTGTTCGGCTTTCTCTACTGAGGTGCTCGTCCGGATGAACCAGGGCACAACCGCAGTAGTTGTCCTGGTGCTGCCTTAGTCGATAAAGCGGAACGTAAGGCACCAAAACACAGGAGCCGGGCAAACCCAACATTTGACCAAAGACAATGATTCGGAGCTGATGCATATAAGGCCAAACTCGCGACGCCGAACACTCCCTAAGGTATTCAGTCTTTATGGTATAAACCAAGCCTAAATAGTGCCCTTTGTAAGAAGCCCCTTGTGTCCAGGTACGTGCATTATTCTGATGTGGCCACATGCCAAGACGTCAGCATCCTTCTCAATTGTACTGAGAATTCGAGGGATGTGTATCAACAAGAGAAAGTAAAAAAGGTTTACGCAGGGTCTTAATCTAAAAAGAATCCTTAGAGCGGGTCCCTGCTGCACGTCTGCGCCTGTGTCTCCATTGTGCTGTATCCTGGACGGGTGTACCACGATGATCATCTTTAAAAGAGAGGAACTTAGGTGAAAAAGTTGTCGTGCAAAAAGATAGTTTTTAAAGAAACCATGTATAACTAAAAATGAGTAGAAATTGCCACTTGTCCGCGCGCGTTGAGCCCCTTGTATTTGTAATAGGGGTGTGGCCATCAATCCGGTACAAATTACATATAGCAGCGCCGGACTCGTCTAACCGCGTCCGTGGTCTTGACGACCTATCAAATGCTTTAGTTGGTGAGGCCGTTTTTAGTTTGTGGCTGCCAAGGCAGTCGCATTCTCTTCGGCGCGCAAAGATCGCTTAATATTTCCATCCACTGTAATGATGCCACGTGGACCGGGCATCTTGAGCGTGAGGGAAGCGTAATGCCGTATTGCATTAAAGCGAGCAAAAGCTTCGCGTCCAAGTAGTGCTTGATAACCGCTTTGGAACGGAGCAATGTGGAAGGTTAAACGTTTGCTACGGGAGTTATTGGGGAAGCCGAATATAACCTTTAGTAGCAGGGAGCCCGTGCAGTGAGCCCCTGGGCCTGGCATTACTCCTTTAAAGGTAGTGTTGCTATGGCAAATTTTCGTTGGGTCTATCCCCATTTCGCGGATTGTATCCTGGTATATCAGGTTTAAACTGCTGCCACCGTCCATCAGGACTCGTGTAAAGTGGTATCCGTTAATTATTGGGTCTAATACCAGGGCAGCCCATCCTGCCCGCCGGATACTTGCTGAGTAATCACGATGGTCGAAAGTGACCGGTTGAGACGACCAGTGGCAGGATTTCGCGGTGATAGGCCCTTGGGCATATTTATCTGGGAGGTCCGCTTTGCTTCCCTTGATCACGTGTAATACGTTGACTGTTTTGACTTCCGATGGAAACTTCTTTTGTTCCCCAGTGTCTTGCTTGAGAATCTCATCCTCATCTTCGCTTGGTGTATCCTCCCCCTTGTGTACGGCGTTGAGCTTGCCGGACTGCTTGAAGACCCAACATTCTCTGTGGGTATGATTAGCGGGTTTACCAGGGGTGCTATGGATCTGACATACTTGGTCCAGAATTTTGTTCAGGCTGGACAGTTCATCTCTGGCGCCTTTAGAGGGCGGCTTTTGCTGACCTGGCCGAGAGCTTCTGAATCCGGCGTTTACCGCCGTGCTCTTCGGGCTGTCTTCTTTATTCCGACGCTTATTATTTTTGCTGCGTCATGATTTTCCGTTTTCATCTCTAACTTCGGATGTGCTTGGGTCGCTGGTGCTGCATCTGGCTAGCCAGCTGTCCTCACCCGCGCAAAAGCGGGTCATGCGGCTTGTTAATGCTGCCATTGTTCTTGGCTTTTCTTGGCCGAGGTGTCTGGCAAGCCATTCGTCGCGGACGCTATGCTTAAAAGCTGCCAAGGCTTTGGCGTCCAGACAGTCAACTATTTGGTTCTTCTTAGTAAGAAACCTGTTCCAAAGCTTTCGGGCTGATTCTCCGGGTTGTTGAGTTATATGACTCAAATCGTCCGCATCCGGGGGTCGGACATAAGTCCCTTGAAAATTTGCCTGAAAAGCGTCTTCGAGCTCTTCCCAGCTTCCCATGGAGTTTTCGGGGAGGCTTTTAAGCCAGTGCTGAGCTGGCCCTTTGAGTTTGAGGGGTAAGTATTTAATGGCGTGGAGATCGTCTCCTCGAGCCATATGGATGTGGAGGATATAGTCCTCAATCCAGACCCCAGGGTCTGTTGTTCCGTCGTATGCCTCTATGTTTACGGGTTTGAATCCCTCTGGAAATTCATGGTCCAGCACCTCATCGGTGAAACATAGGGGGCGTGCGGCGCCCCTGTATCTGGGCGTGCCGTGGTGTTCGGATGTTTGGTGTGTTGCATCGTATGCTGGGGCGCGCTTGCGTGGTCCATAGATGGATCTGGTTGCGCCGTCCTTTTGATGCGAGCCCTCGCGTGGATCGCGTATTGGCTTATGTGCGGCATTGCTTGCCGCTCTATGTTGGCCGTGAGGTCGTCTATCCGGCCAGGTGGCTGTTTTAATTTTTGGGGGGTCTAAGGCCTCCTCATCGAATTCAGGTAGCAACTTCCGCTTCGGGTAGCTCTTGGTGGGGCGATTACCGCCATACTTCGCTGTTGTGTTGAGTACTTTGCTCCATCTGATTTGGAGTGTGTCCTGCGCAGCCTTGAGCCTTTGCTTTTGCTTTTTTAGACTCCTAGCGGTGGCAACAAGCCTTTGACGGGAATTCTGTTGCTCCGGGTGCCTGTCTGGCGTTATGTCATCCGGACTATTATCTTTGACAAAATCGGTTTGTTCGGTTTGATTCTCCGTATTGCCGTGGTCCGGCAGTGGTTCGCCCTGCTCCAACACTGGGTCTGTATGATCATTATTTCTGCCGAGGAGGGATTTGGGTCGGCGCTTACGCCGCCGCTTTGACTGCTTCTCGAGGGGACATCCCTTCGTTGCGTCCTTCCGTTCCTAGTCGTTGTTTTCCTTTGGTGTGTCCACCATGTATACGTCATGTGATGAGGTGGACGTCCAGTGCCCTGTGGGTGGTGGTTCCTCTTCGCCTCCCTCATCGTCGTCCATATCGTCAATGTCTTTGGAGTCGAAGTCGAGCATGTTGGTTAAGTCATCGATAGTGGCTACTAAGTGGGTGGTGGGTGGGCCTCGAATTTCTTCGTCGTCCGCATCCTAGTCCCGCCGGACTTAGTTCGGCCAGGATCCTCCTGACAAGGAGAGAGACCTTAATGAGTTTAGTATGTCGCCAAAGGGCGAGTGCTGAAAAATATCCGCGGTGGTAAACTCCATGATCGGCGCCCAATCGGATTCGATAGGAAAGGGCGCACG
Organism: Triticum urartu; assembly: GCF_003073215.2. NCBI lineage: Eukaryota > Viridiplantae > Streptophyta > Magnoliopsida > Poales > Poaceae > Triticum > Triticum urartu. Next base: position 494,241,607 of record NC_053025.1, on the reverse strand, counting down.
CGGTTCGGAGTTCGTGGCCGGAGAAGGATCTGGCAGTTTTACAACACGACTCTTGTGCAAGGTAAGGTCGATGTTCGGCTCGATCACCGCTGAGGGTAAGGCCTCCATGGCGGGGTCCATCCACCCGTCCGCGGAAGGCGCAACTGGCTCCGAATTGAGGGTCAGAGCGGCTGCCGGTGCAATCTCCTGAACGTTTTCCGATGGTAGAGCTAAATCATACTCATCGCGACCGCGTGACACACAAGGCAGAGGCTCGAATCCGTCGAAGATCAAGTCTCCACGGATATCGGCCGTGTAGTTTAAGCTTCCAAACCTGACCTGGTGGCCAGGGGCGTAACTTTCAATTTGCTCCAGATGGCCAAGCGAATTGGCCCGTAGTGCAAAGCCGCCAAAGACGAAGATTTGTCCGGGGAGAAAAGTCTCACCCCGGACTGCATCGCTATCGATGATAGTGGGAGCCATCAAGCCTAACGGCAACGACACGGAGGAAGTCCCAATGAAAGCACGAATGTCCGTGTCAAAACCGGTGAATCTCGGGTAGGGGGTCCCGAACTGTGCGTCTAGGCCGGATGGTAACAGGAGGCAGGGAACACGATGTTTTACCCAGGTTCAGGCCCTCTTGATGGAGGTAAAACCCTACGTCCTGCTTGATTAATATTGATGATATGGGTAGTACAGGAGTAGATCTACCATGAGATCAGAGAGGCTAAACCCTAGAAGATAGCCTATGGTATGATTGTTGTTCGTCCTATGGACTAAAGCCCTCCGGTTTATATAGACACCGGAGAGGGCTAGGGTTACACAGAGTCGGTTACAATGGGAGGATATCTACATATCCGTATTGCCAAGCTCGCCTTCCACGCCAAGGAAAGTCCCATCCGGACACGGGACGAAGTCTTCAATCTTGTATCTTCATAGTCCAAGAGTTCGGCCAAAGGTTATATTCCAGCTATCCGGACACCCCCTAATCCAGGACTCCCTCAAAGGGCATGGAGGACTTTCCAAGAAAGAAATTAAGTTGCCATATGAATCTATTATGAGAGCTACTTATGGATTGCATACTAAAGATGACAATACCTAGATCTATTGCAATATGCCTAGCTAGGGGCGTTAAACAATAGCGCTTGTTGGGAGGCAACCTAATTTTATTTTTGTTCTTGATTTTTCTGGTTCTATTTTTCAATTATTTTTTCATCTTGCCTCTGGTTAAATGTGTTTTTATGTTTTAATTAGTGTTTGTGCCAAGTAAGACCTTTGGGATGGCTTACGGTGATAGTTGATTTGATCTTGCTGAAAAATAGAAACTTTTGCGCCTAGAAAAATAATTTTTGCTTTTAACAGAAGTGAGATAAAATACTTATTATTTCTGAAGAATATTAATATACACATTTCCTATGTTTAGCTAAATTTTCAGAATTTTTGGAATTATAGAAGTATTCGAGATTTACAGATTGCTACAGGCTGTTCTGTTTTTGACAGATTCTGTTTTCTATGTGTTGTTTGCTTATTTTGATGATTCTATGGGTAGTATCGGGGGGTATGAACCAGGGAAAAGTTGGAATACTGTAGATATTACACCAATATAAATAAAGAATGAGTTCACAACAGTAACAAAAGTGGTGATTTATTTTCTTATACTAAGGGATCTCATGAGTTTTCTGTTGTGAAGTTTTTCAAGTTTTGGGTAAAGATTTGATGGACTATGGAATAAGGAGTGGCAGGAGCCTAAGATTGGGGATTTCCAAGGCATCCCAAGGTAATACTCAAGTACAACCAAGAGCCTAAGCTTTGGGATGCCCCAGAAGGCATCCCCTCTTTCGTCTTCGTCTATCGGTAAATTTACTTGTGGCTATATTTTTATTCACCACATGATATGTGTTTTGCTTGGAGCATCTTGTATGATACGAGTCTTTGCTTTTTAGTTTGCCACAATCATACTTGCTGTACACACCTTTTGAGAGGGACACACATGAATCATGATTTATTAGAATACTCTATGTGTTTCCCTTATATCTTTTTAGAGCACGGCGGTGGATTTATTTTATAGAAATTGTTGAACTCTCCTACTTCACTTATGTTATTTTGAGAGTCTCTCTAAATAGCATGGTAATTTGCTTTGGTTATGAATTTAGTCCTAATATGATGGGCATCCAAGAGGGATATAATAAAAACTTTCATATAAAGTGCATTGAATACTATGTGAAGTCTAATTCCTTATGATTGTTTTGAGATATAAAGATGGTAATATTAGAGTCATGCTAGTGACTAATTGTGGATTGGTAGAAATACTTGTGTTAAAGTTTGTGATTCCTGTAGCATGCACGTATGGTGAACCATTATGTGATGAAGTCAGAGCATGATTTATTTATTGATTGACTTCCTTATGAGTGGCGGTCGGGGACGAGCGATGGTCCTTTCCTACCAATCTATCCTCCTAGGAGCATGCTTCTATTACTTCGTTTCGATAACTAATAATTTTTTGCAATAAGTATATGAGTTCTTTATTACTATGTTGAGTCCATGGATTGTACGCACTATCACCCTTCCACCATTGCTAGCCTCTCTAGTACCGCGCAACCTCCGCCGGTGCAATTAAACCCACCATCACCTTCATCAAAACAGCCACCATACCTACCTATTATGGCATTTCCATAGTCATTCCGAGATATATTTCCATGCAACTTTCCACCGTTCCGTTTATTATGACACGCTTCATCATTGTCATATTGCTTTGCATGATCATGTAGTTGACATCGTATTTTTGGCAAAGCCACCTTTCATATTTTTTATACATGTCACTCTTGAGTCATTGCACATCCTGGTACACCGCCGTAGGCATTCATATAGTCTTATTTTTGTTCTAGAATTGAGTTGTAATTCTTGAGTTGTAAGTAAATAAAAGTGTGATTATCATCATTATTAGAGCATTGTACCATGTGAGGAAAGGATGAAGGAAGCTATGATTCCCTCACAAGTTGGGATGAGTCTCTGAACTTTATAAAAAATAAAAGAGGCCAAAGAAGCCCACCAAAAAATGAGAGAAAGGAGAGAAGGGACAATGTTACTATCCCTTTTCCACACTTGTGCTTCAAAGTAGCACCATGATCTTCATGATAGAGAGTCTCCTATGTTGTCACTTTCTTATACTAGTGAGAATTCTTCATTATAGAACTTGGCTTGTATATTCCAATATGGGCTTCCTCAAATTGTCCTAGGTCTTCGTGAGCAAGCGAGTTGGTTGCACACCCACTTAGTTTCTATTTGAGCTGTCATAAACTTATAGCTCTAGTGCATCCGTTGCATGGGAATCCCTACTCACTTACATTGATATCTATTTATGGGCATCTCCATAGCCCGTTGATACACCTAGGTGATGTGAGATTATCTCCTTATTTTTGTCTTATCCACAACCACCATATTTTATTCCATCTATAGTGCTATATCCATGGCTCCCGCTCATGTATTGCGTGAAAGTTGAAAAAGTTTAAGAACATCAAAAGTAAGAAACAATTGCTTGGCTTGCCATCGGGGTTGTGCATGATCTAATACTTTGTGTGATGAAGATGGAGCATAGCTAGACTATATGATTTTGTAGGGATAACTTTCTTTGGCCATGTTATTTTGAGAAGACATGATTGCTTTATTAGTATGCTTGAAGTATTATTGTTTTTATGTCAATATTAAACTTCTCTTTTGAATCTTACAGATTTGAATATTCATGCCACAATCAAGAAAATTACATGGATAAATATGTTAGGTGGCATTCCACATCAAAAATTCTGTTTTTATTATTTACCTACTCGAGGACGAGCAGGAATTAAGCTTGGGGATGCTTGATACGTATCCAACGTATATATAATTCTTGATTGTTCCATGCTATTATATTATCTGTTTTGGATGTTTTATATGCATTATTATGCTATTTTATATTATTGTTGGGACTAACTTATTAACGTAGAGCCAGTGCTAGTTTCTGTTTTTTCCTTGTTTTTGAGTTTCGCAACAAAGGAATATCAACGGAGTCCAAACGGAATAAAACTTCACGATGATATTTCTTGGACCGGAAGACACCCAAAGGACTTGGAGTCCAAGCCAGAAGAGCCAGGAGGCGGCGGCAAGGGTGGAGGGCGCGCCCTAGGGGGAGCCCCACTACCTTGTGGTCCCCTCGGGACTCCCCTGACCCACCTCTTTGTCCTATATGTTCACATATATTCCAAAACCCTCATAGAGAGCCACAAAAATACTTTTCCGCCGCCGTAACCTTCTTTTCACGTGAAATCCCATCTTGGGGCCTTTTTCGGCAATCTGCCAGAGGGGGATTCAATCACGGAGGGCATCTACATCAACCCTATTGCCCTTCCGATGAAGCGTGATTAGTTTACCTCAGACCTACGGGTCCATACCTAGTAGGTAGATGGCTTCTTCTCTCTCTTTGATTCGCAATACCATGTTCTCCTCGATGTTCTTGGAGATCTATCCGATGTAATATTCTTTTGCGGTGTGTTTGTCGAGGTTCGATGAATTGTCGATTTATGATCAAATCATCTATGAATATTATTTGAATCTCCTCTCAATTCTTATATGCATGATTTTATATCTTCGTATTTCTCTTTGAATTATTGGTTTGGTTTGGCCAACTAGATTGGTATTTCTTGCAATGGGAGGAGAGGTGCTTAGTTTTGGGTTCAATCTTGCGGTGTCCTCACGTAGTGACCGAGTAGGGGTAGTGAGGCAAGTATTTGTATTGTTGCCATCAAGGATAAAAAGATGGGGTTTTCATCATATTTCTTGAGTTTATGCCTCTACATCATGTCATCTTACTTAAGGCCTTACTCCATTCTTTATGAACTTAATACTCTAGATGCATGCTGGATAGTGGTCGATGTGTGGAGTAATAGTAGTAGATGCAGGCAGGAGTCGGTCTACTTGACACGGACGTGATGCCTATATGCATAATCATTGCCTTGGATATCATCATTACTTTGCGCTTTTCTATCAATTGCTCTATTGTAATTTGTTCACCCACCGTATTATTTGCCTTCATGAGAGAAGCCTCTAGTGAAACATGTGGCCCCCGGGTCTATTTTCCGTCAGATTTGTTTCCGATCTATTATTTTGCAATCTTTTATTTTTAGATCTATAAACTAAAAAACCCCAAAACATTTTATCTTTTGTTTAGTTTTATCTATCTCTATCAGATCTCACCTTTGCAATTGACCGTGAAGGGATTGACAAACCCTTTATCGCATTGGGTGCAAGCGTTTGATTTTTGGTGCATGGGCATAGATTGGGGACTTGCTTGTACCTCCTACTGGATTGATACCTTGGTTCTCTAACTGAGGGAAATACTTATCTCTACTTTGTGCACCCTTTCCTCTTCAAGGGAAAAACCAACGCAAGCTCAAGAAGTAGCAGTACCCAGCCTCACGAGGGTGTTGGAAATATGCCCTAGAGGCAATAATAAAATGGTTATTATTATATTTCCTTGCTCATGATAATTGTCTATTGTTCATGCTGTAATTGTAGTAACCGGAAACCGTAATACATGTGTGAATACATAGATCAAAACATGTCCCAAGTGAGCTTCTAGTTGACTAGCTCGTTGATCAATAGATGGTTGTGGTTTCCTAACCATGGACATCGGATGTCGTTGATAATGGGATCACATCATTAGGAGAATGATGTGATGGACAAGACCCAATACTAAGCATAGCACAAGATAGTGTAGTTCGTTTGCTAGAGCTTTTCTAATGTCAAGTATCCTTTCCTTAGACCATGAGATTGTGCAACTCTTGGATACCGTAGAGTGCTTTGGGTGTATCAAACGTCACAACGTAACTGGGTGACTATAAAGGTGCACTACAAGTATCTCCGAAAGTGTCTGTTGGGTTGGCACGAATCGAGACTAGGATTTGTTAATCCGTATGACGGAGAGGTATCTCTGGGCCCACTCGGTAATGCATCATCATAACGAGCTCAATGTGACTAAGGAGTTGGTCACGGGATCATGCGTTACAGAACGAGTAAAGAGACTTCCCAGTAACGAGATTGAACGAGGTATGGGGATACCGACGATCGAATCTCAGGCAAGTAATATACCGATGGACAAAGGGAATTGTATATGGGATTGATTGAATCCCCGACAACGTGGTTCATCCGATGAGATCATCATGGAACATGTGGGAACCACCATGGGTATCCAGATCCCGCTATTGGTTATTGGTCGGATAGATGTCCCGGTCATGTCTACACGGTCCCCGAACCCGTAGGGTCTACACACTTAAGGTTCAATGACGCTAGAGTTGTTATTAGAAATAGTATGTGGTTACTTAAGGTTGTTCAGAGTCTCGTATAAGATCCCGGACGTCACGAGGAGTTCCGAAATGGTCCAGAGGTGAAGATTTATATATGGGAAGTCCAGTTTCAGTCGCTGGAATAGTTTCAGGGGTTATCGGTGTTGTACCGAGACCACCGAAAGGTGTCCGGGGATCCACCGGGTGGGACCACCTGCCCCGGGGGATTTAATGGGCTGAATATGGGAGGGAACCAGCCCCTGGTGTGCTGGTGCTCCCCCAAGGGCTCAAGGCTCCTAGGGTTGGAAACCCTAGGGGGAGGGGTCGCCTCCCACCTTGCTTGGGGGGCAAGCCTCCCCCTTGGCCGCTGCCCCCCTCTAGATGCATCTAGGGGGGCCGACCACCTCTCCCCTTCACCCTATTAATAGGGGAGGGGTGGGAGGGCAGCCGCACCCCTTCCATGGCGTAGCCCCTCCCTCCTCCAAAACCTCCTCCTCCTCCTCCTTAGTGCTTAGCGAAGCTCTGTCGGAGAACCACGAGCTCCATCACCACCTCGCCGTCGTGCTGCCGGAGTTCTCCCCCAACTTCTCCTCTCCCCTTGCTGGATCAAGAAGGAGGAGACGTCCCCGGGCTATACATGTGTTGAATGCGGAGGCGCCGTCCGTTCGGCGCTTGATCGGATCTTTTGCGATTTGAATCGCCGCGAGTACGACTCCATCAACCGCGTTCTTGTAACGCTTCCGCTTAGCGATCTTTGTCGGTGTCAAAACCGGCGGATCTCAGGTAGGGGGTCCCGAACTGTGCGTCTAGGCCGGATGGTAACAGGAGGCAGGGGACACAATGTTCTACCTAGGTTCGGGCCCTCTTGATGGAGGTAAAACCCTACGTCCTGCTTGATTAATATTGATGATATGGGTAGTACAAGAGTAGATCTACCACGAGATCAGAGAGGCTAAACCCTAGAAGCTAGCCTATGGTATGATTGTATGTTGTATTTGTTCGTCCTATTGACTAAAGCCCTCCAGTTTATATTGACACCGGAGGGGGCTAGGGTTACACAGAGTCGGTTACAATGGGAGGAGATCTACATATCCGTGTTGCCAAGCTTGCCTTCCACGCCAAGGAAAGTCCCATCTGGACACGGGACGAAGTCTTCAATCTTGTATCTTCATAGTCCAAGAGTCCGGCTATCCGGACACCCCTAATCCAGGACTCCCTCAGTAGCCCCTGAACCAGGCTTCAATGACGACGAGTCCGGCGTGCAGATTGTCTTCGGAATTGCAAGGCGGGTTCCTCCTCCAAATACTTCATAGAAGATTTTGAACACAAGGATAGTGTCCGGCTCTACAAAATAAGTTCCACATACCACTGTAGAGAGAATAATATTTTGGCAAATCTAATTTGCTGACTTGTTTTGGTAGCATGACGTTATGTCATGGCCCGGTGATTATTCAAATCGTTTCCTTAAACTAGCCCCGCACATAACTTGAGGCAGTTTTTTGACACGTCTTGTCAAAGTAGAGATCATGTCCCCTTATTACGGGATTCTCATCAATACGGGCGTGGGTAACCCAACCGCGCCATCGATTATGGCGCTTGGGGGACGAGCGAGTTTTACCAGGCTAGTAGGGACGCGTAGTTTCATCCGCCCATATAAAGGGATAAGGATTCACCTTTTCATCCACGCCTTCTTCCTCGTTTGCTCATCCGTTTTCGCACACTCGAGCTCTACCGCCCAAGTCCGCACTTCCCACCTCAACCTTCTCCAACCATGTCCGGAGCGGGAGGCAGGTGGATGGTCTCCTCCGTCATGGAGGGAGACGTCAAGAAGCTACGCGGAGCCGGATACTTAGCCGCGAATATCGCGCATCGGCTGCCCGCTGCGGGGCAGATCGTCCCTACCCCGGAACCTCATGAGAGGGTAGTTTTCCTCCACCACTTCCTCCGCGGACTGGGGTTTCCCCTCCATCCATTCGTCCGTGGTCTCATGTTCTACTACGGGCTGGACTTTCATGATCTGGCCCCGAACTTCGTCCTCAACATTTCGGTGTTCATCGTCGTGTGTGAGGCTTTCCTCCGCATCCGGCCCCACTTCGGCCTGTGGTTAAGGACCTTCAATATCAAGCCGAAGGTGGTACGAGGCCAACAAGCAGAATGTGGCAGAGCCATGGTGGGCAAGATGCCCAACGTTATATGGCTTGAAGGCTCCTTTGTGGAGACAATAAAGGGATGGCAATCGGCGTGGTTCTACATCACCGAGCCGCGCGACGCCAAATGGGCGACAACCCCCGAGTTTCGATCCGGATTCCCTACACGGCTCACTTCCTAGAAAGAGAAGGGCTTGTCGTGGGGGTTCATCGGTGGAGCTGGATGGACTCCAGAAATGTATCTGGAGTATGGCAAGCAAGAAGCTCAAGCTTGTCAACATAGTCCAGGTTATGCTCATCCGCCGGATCCTCCCGTGTCAACAACGGGATTTTAACTTGTGGGAGTTTGACCCGTCCTGGCACCAGACTCTGAGCGAGCTCTTTGATACGACGCACAAGGACGTCTGGAAGGTGCTGTTCAAGGGCGCCGAGGTCCCTCCTTCTCTCGCCGAGGACCGCAGACTAAGCGTAAAGCGCCTAGCGCGTTCGGTGAGTTTAATACGTCCCGTAGGACATTTATTTCCCCTAGCTTAATCATGCGCGGGGTCTAATCTCCATGCCTTTTACAGGACTGGGTGGAGACGTCGGGGCAGATTAACTGTCCGGCCCCTTTGCCCGAAGACACTACGGGCGCTCTCCTGACGGAGATGCTGACTCCGGCTCCTTACAAGGTGCCGGAGAAGACCAAGAAGGCTAAGGGAACCCGAAAGAGTTCCCGGCTCTAGGTGTTATCGGACTCATCATCCGATAACTCTGCGGCACACTCCTCCCCCGAAGACGAGGAGGAAGAAGAAGATGCTCCCCCTCTAGGCGGGGGAGACAAGAAAAGGAAGGCCGTCCCGACTAGGGGGGCCGAAGGGTCCAAGAAGGGAAGGACTCTCCTTCCGGACAGCTCCACCGCCGCCGATGAAGACGAAGACGAGTGGTTGCCCAGGGCCAAGCCCCTGGGGAGATCGTAAGTATTCGAGTACTAGAGTAACTCATAGTATTCCTTTGTCGCACTGCTTTCCCTAACGCCGAACATAATTATGCAGGCCGCCACGAGCCAGTATCGATGTATCATCGGACGGCTCCTTGGGCTCGTCGGACATGGATAGCGATCCAGTCCCGACCGCCACCTCCCCTCATCCTGCTGACGACGCCGAGGTGCTGTCTCAAGAGGCACCGGGTCGAGGGGAGACAGTCCTGGAGGCGCCTCAAGGCGACCTTCCGGACTCCGGGAGCCGAGGGCACGGGGCCCCTGAGAGCTCCGAGTTCGGGCCTCAGCCGAACACCGCGCCGGAACCTCCAGTGGTTCCGGGCTCGGGCAGGCGGCCTCCTTCTAAGAGGGGCAAGACACCTGTGCCGGTGACCTCTGTCCATCCAGAGGCGCCGGACAATCTGCTGGAAGCGCTTCGCAACGCTTCCATTGACGAGGAGCACCGTACTATTATGAGTGCGGTGGTCCAGAAGGTTCAGTCCGCCAAGAGCGGATTGACTGAAGCCTGTGCCAGCCTTCTGACAGGCTTTGAGGTAAGTGTTTTAGAATGTAGTAAAAATATTACCGCATGGACAGTAGCCCCTGATGCTCTGTTTGGTGTCACAAAGAAAAGGCGAACAGAGGATCAAATAATATCGCAGGAGTCTAATATAAGTATGTCAAGATGCATATGCAAGCTTCGCTGCTGGCGTCCGCCGCACTGACTGCGGAGGTCGCCGTACTAAAGCAGGACCTCGAGGGGTCCAAGAAAGAGCTCGGCCTTGCCAAGAGGCAGCTCGAGGAGAACAAGGGTAAGTAATACCCTGTCTATAGATATGCATATATAAAAAACACGATTGCAAAATGACAGGATCATCGTATATCTGCCAGGGGCCACGACCGAGGTGGCGACCCTGAAGCAAGCGCTAACCAAGGCCGAAGATAAAGCGGCCAAGGAGCGCACCGAGCGAGAAAAGCAAGAGGCTCGGGTGGGCGAGGTGCAGCAAGAGCTCCAGGCTCTCGTGACGAAGCACGAGGCGTTGGAGCTTGACTCGAAGACGTGAGAGTCTGAGCTTGCCGTGGCCCTCGAGGGCGCAAAAAGTGCCAAGGCCGAAGCCCAAAAGGCCCTCCAGGAGATCGACACAATGAAGAAGATAACGGCGGGTAAGGCATTCTATATGCAGAGCAAGCATGTAAAAGTAAATTACCGATTACTTACCCGGATTCGGAGCTCTCCAGGAGAATTCGCAGATTTGCCCCGCAGCGTGTCGGATGCCGCACAATTTTACCAGGCCAAGGAGGGAAGCTCAACGGAGAAGCTGTTCTGGTCTCAGTATATTGCGACCGAACACCTGATGCCTCTGAGCGACCAGCTAAAGCAGCTGGTCGAGCTGCACAAGGCGGCCCAACAGGCCATGAAGGGCCTTATAGTCCGGCTGTGGCCTGGCGACACCCTTCCGAATAGCTACTTCGGCCTGGTGAGGCGGCTTGTGGATGCCTGCCCTCGGCTGGAGGTAGTCAAGTGGTCCATCTGCATCGAAGGTGCACGCCGGGCTTTCGCCCGTGTGAAGGTGCAGTGGGCCAAGCTAGACGCTGTGAAGCTGATCAAGGAAGGGCCACCGCAGGGCAAGGAGCATCGCACCCCCAAGATTTATTATGAGGGTGTCCTGAAGGGTGCCCGTCTTGTAGCGGACGAATGTTCAAAGGATGTAATATTTGAGTAAACTTGCTCGTGTGATCCTGTATGATGAAAACTTGTTTCATATGCGCTATGCAACGCTTGTGTGAATTTAAAGTATTACCTTATGTCTGGCCGTTTATCAATCTGAGAGATGGCTAGTCCTCGGCTTCTGCCCCCATGCCACGAGTGCTGGGGTGTTCGGGATAAACCTGAGCACTCTTGTTCCCATATTTGGGTCCTTCGAGGGAGGTGCTCAGCACAGCGAACAAGGCAACCGGGCTAATAATGCTTTATCACTCTCACTTAGCCATAGAATTCTATAATTTTAAGTTTTGGCAAAGCCCCTGGTTTTCGAAAGGCCAAATTCGAGGCGCTATACACGCCTTTAAGCCGGACAGGGCCGGCCCCTCGCCCTAAGCGGCATAAGTCTTTAGGGACTCGAAAACCTCGCCGAATAGCGACCAGTCTCTCGCCTTATCATGACAGTCAGTTTTAGCTTTCTCTACTGAGGTGCTGAACCCAGCAGAACCAGGGCACAATCGCAGTAGTTCTCCTGGCGCTACCTTAGCCGATAGAGCGGAACATAAGGTACCAAAACATAGGAGCCAGGCAAACCCAACATTTGACCAAAGACATGATTCGGAGCTGATGCATATAATGCTATAAGTTTGGGTGCCGCACTTGTGAAAGTGTTCGGACTTTTCACACCGTATTGTGGGGTACGTAAGCCCCTGGTGTATTGGCCGTACCAAAGTGTACAGTTGCAAGGCGTCATTAATGAACACACACACACACATATATAACAAGAATGCAATAATAGTCGTGATGTTATGCATTGTTTATTCAAAAAGGTGCGCTAAAGCAGAATGATACAGATAGTGCGATAAGCAAAGAGTGGGACTATGTCCCTTCCAAGGGCAAGCCGAGGAATAGTATTAAATCAAATATTTCGCTCAGTATTGTAATCCACCTGGGAATTCTGTGGTGTGATGTAGCTTTCTGCCTCCTTGGTTGCTGCATCATGTGTTCGGCAATAGTTCTGCCAGACAGAGTTTCCAGAGATTAAGGTCCTGAAAGAAGAGAAAAATAACCAAACGGGAAGCCCCTGGTGTGGTTTAAGCCGCGTCTTGGGGCGTGCCGCAGTGTGCCCCCTCCCCACCTGTGCCCATGGTATTTTTAATGCATAATTATGTACGCGTGGCACGAGCTTCGCCGTTTGGCTGGGACTGAGGTGGGGCTCGCATTGCTAGGCGAGCTTAGATCGCGCCAGGTGGTCTATTTGCCGATTGCTCTGAGTGCGCTTGAAGGTGTTTGGGTCTTGAAACGCTGAACTGGTGGATTGCCCTTAGAGGCTGTTTTGCGCTTCTGCTGCGAGGGCCGCAGTGTGCTCCTCTGTTCGGAGAGAGCGCTCTGTGCTTCCATTGACTGTAATAACCCCGCGAGGTCCTGGCATCTTGAGCTTGACGTATGCATAATGCGGTACCGCATTGAATCTCGCAAATGCGGTTCGCCCGAGCAGTGCATGATAACCACTGCGGACCGGGACTATATCGAAAATTAACTCTTCGCTTCGGAAGTTATCCGGGGATCTGAAGACCACTTCCAGTGTGATTGAGCCTGTACAATGGGCCTCTACGCCTGGAATGACGCCCTTAAAGGTCGTTTTTGTGGGTTTGATCCTTGAGGGGTCTATACCCATTTTGCGCACTGTGTCCTGATAAAGCAGGTTCAGGCTGCTGCCGCCATCCATAAGGACTCAAGTGAGGTGAAATCCGTCAATGATTGGGTCCAGAACTAGTGCGGCGAATCCGCCATGATGGATACTAGTGGGATGGTCCCTGCGATCGAAAGTGATCGGATAGGAGGACCACGGGTTGAATTTTGGGGCGACTGGCTCCAACGCATATACGTCCTTGAGCGCACGCTTCCGCTCCCTCTTGGGGATGTGGGTTGCGTATATCATGTTCACCATCCGCACTTGTGGGGGAAACCTCTTCTGTCCTCCGGTGTGTGGCTGCCGGGGCTCCTCCTCGTCATCGCTATGTGGCCCCTTGTCCTTGTTTTCGGCAATTAGCTTGCCAGCCTGCTTGAACACCCAACAATCCCTGTTGGTGTGATTGGCTGGCTTTTCTGGGGTGCCATGTATTTGACACGAGCGGTCGAGTATACGGTCCAAGCTGGACGGTCCCGGCGTACTTTGTTTGAATGGCTTTTTCCGTTGACCGGGTTTAGAGCCTTTGAATCCGGCATTGACTGCCGTATCCTCGTTATTATCATTGTTAATGCGGCGCTTATGTTTGTTGCGACATGACATGCTATTGCCGTCCTTGGTATCCGAAGTACCATGGTTCTTTGATATGTTATTACTACGAGCCAGCCAGCTGTCTTCTCCCGCACAAAAGCGGGTCATGAGTGTCGTGAGGGCTGCCATAGATTTCGGCTTTTCCTAACCAAGGTGCCGGGCTAGCCATTCGTCACGGATGTTTTGTTTGAAAGCCGCTAGGGCCTCTGCATCCGGACAATCGACAATTTGATTTTTCTTTGTTAGGAACTGAGTCTGGAATTTCCTGGCCGATTCTTCTGGCTGCTGAATTATGTGGCTCAAGTCATCGGCATCTGGTGGCCGCACATAAGTGCCCTGAAAGTTGTCGAGGAATGCGGCTTCCAGATCTTCCCAACAGCTGATGGACTCGGCTAGCAAGCTGTTAAGCCAATGCCGCGCTAGTCCCTTGAGCTTTAGTGGGAGGTATTTGATGGCATGTAAGTCGTCACCGCGGGCCATGTGGATGTGGAGGAGGAAATCCTCGATCCATACTGCGGGATCTGTTGTGCCATCGTATGATTCAATATTTACAGGTTTGAAACCTTCTGGGATTTGATGATCCATTACTTCATCTGTGAAGCATAAGGGGTGTGCGGCGCCTCTGTATTGGGCTATATCGCGACGCAACTCGAATGGGTCTTGCCCGCTGTGTTCGGCCCGGCTGGATTTGCTTTTGCCGTATCCGGCATGACGTTTATCGTCTCGCAGAGTGGCGTGCCCTCGTGATCCGTAGATCGATCTTGCATGCTTTGCTTTGTCCTCCAATATGTCTCGCAGGTCTAGCGTATCTCCCCATGCCTTTTTATTTGAATGGCGTCGGGGTGGAGGCTGAGTTTTTGGATGGAATGCCTCTCTATCGCGGCCACGAGGTGGCCGATCAGCCGTATCATACGCTTCTTCCTCCAGTCGAGGTAGCAACCTGCACTTTGGGTAACTCTTGGAGGGGCGCTCGAGTTTATATTCCTCGGCCGCGAGGACTTCAGTCCATCTGTTAGCTAGCAGATCCTGATCAGCTTGAAGCTGCTGCTGCTTTTTCTTCAGGCTATTTGCCGTGGCCATAAGCTGGCGCTTGAAGCGCTCTTGTTCGACAGGATCCTCTGGTACGGCGAATTCGTCGTCGCCGAGGCTTGCCTCGTCTTCGGAGGGGGGCATGTAATTGTCATCCTCCTCCTCTCTATCTGCCGCTCTCTCAGGAGGGCTGGCTCCTCCATCCTCCTGCTCTAAATCTTGCTGGAGGGGATTGTTGTTGTCTTCGGCACTATCCGAAGTGTTATTATCTCCTGTGCCGGTATCACCACTTTTGCTTTGGCGGGACTTAGAGCGGCGCCGCTAACGTCGGCGCTTGGGTTGCTTCTTGGAGGGGTCATCCTGTGCTATCTCGTCGCCATTGCCTTCTTTGGGTGTATCCACCATGTATATATCGTATGATGAGGTGGCTGTCCTGTGCCCCGTAGGCAGTGGTTCCTCTTCGTCTCCCGCATCGTCGTCCATACCGTTGATGTCTTCAGAGTCGAAGTCGAGCATGTCGGTTAAGTCGTCGACAGTGGCTACTAAGTGGGTGGTGGGTGGGTCGCGAATTTCTTCATCTTCCGCATCCCAGTCCTGCCAGACATAGTTCGGCCAGGATCCTCCTGACAAGGAGAGAGACCTTAATGAGTTCATTATGTCGCCAAAGGGCGAGTGCTGAAAAATATCCGTGGAGGTAAACTCCATGATCGGCGCCCAATCGGATTCGATACGAACGAGCGCAGGCGGTTCGGAGTCCGTGGCCGGAGAAGGATCCGACAGTTTATCAACACGGCTCTTGTGCAAGGTAAGGTCGATGTTCGGCTTGATCGCCGTTGAGGGTAAGGCCTCCGTGGTGGGGTCCATCCACCCGTCCACGGAAGGTGCAACTGGCTCCGAATCGAGGGTCGGAGCGGCTGCCGGTGCGATCTCCTGAACACTGTACGCTGGTAGAGCTAAATCGTACTCATCGTGACCGCGTGACGCACAAGGCAGAGGCTCGAATCCGTCGAAGATTAAGTCTCCGTGGACACCGTCCGTGTAGTTTAAGCTTCCAAACCTGACCTGGTGGCCAGGGGCATAACTTTCGATCTGCTCTAGATGGCCAAGCGAATTGGCCCGCAGTGCAAAGCCGCCGAATACAAAGTTCTGTCCGGGGAGAAAAGTCTCACCCTGGACTGCATCGCTATCGATGATAGTAGGAGCCATCAAGCCTAATGGCGACGGCACAGAGGAACTCTCAATGAAAGCACCAATGTCGGTGTCAAAACCGGTGGGTCTCGGGTAGGGGGTCCCGAACTATGTGTCTAGGCCGGATGGTAACAGGAGGCAGGGGACACAATGTTTTACCCAGGTTCGGGCCCTCTTGATGGAGGTAAAACCCTACGTCCTACTTGATTAATATTGATGATATGGGTAGTACAGGAGTAGATCTACCATGAGATCAGAGAGGCTAAACCCTAGAAGATAGCCTATGCTATGATTGTTGTTCGTCCTATGGACTAAAGCCCTCCGGTTTATATAGACACCGGAGGGGGCTAGGGTTACACAGAGTTGGTTACAATGGGAGGAGATCTACATATCCGTGTTGCCAAGCTTGCCTTCCACGCCAAGGAAAGTCCCATCCGGACACGGGACGAAGTCTTCAATCTTGTATCTTCATAGTCCAAGAGTCCGTCTAAAGGTTATAGTCCGGCTATCCGGACACCCCCTAATCCAGGACTCCCTCAATTTTCAAGGGTATGAAGATGCACTCCCTCTCATTGGACCGCGATAGCCACCGCGAGCCTCAACGCTCATTGGACCGCACACATCAGTATGTATGATTTCCAATAAGTTGGTTGCTTGCTCCATTGATCCGGAGAACAGAGTCTTGGTCATTTTTCCCATGAGGCATGGTTCGCCCATGTCAAATGATTCAGAATCAGAAGACTCCAAAAGTCCATCTGCATGGAGTTTCTTCGTGCGCTTGACACCAATGTGACCAAGGCGGCAGTGCCACAAGTATGTGGGACTATCATTATCTACCTTACATATTTTGGCATTCACAATATGAATATGTGTAACATCACGTTCGAGATTAAAAAAAATAAACAGTTGACCAGCGGGGCATGACCATAAAACATATCTCTCATATAAATGGAACAACCATTATTCTCGGATTTAAATGAGTAGCCATCTCGCATTAAACGAGATCCAGATACAATGTTCATGCTTAAAGTTGGTACTAAATAACAATTATTGAGGTTTAAAACTAATCCTGTAGGTAGATGTAGGGGTAGGTGCCGACGGCGATCACATCAACCTTGGAACCATTCCCGACGTGCATCATCACCTCGTCCTATGCCAGTCTCCGCTTATTTCACAGCTCCTATTTTGAGTTACAAATATGAGCAACCGCACCGGTATCAAATACCCAGGATCTACTACGAGCGCTGGTAAGGTACACATCAATAACATGTATATCACATATACCTTTGGTGTTGCCGGCCTTGTTATCCACTAAGTACTTGGGGCAGTTCGGCTTACAGTGACCAATTCGCTTACAATAAAAGCATTGATTCTCGGGCTTGGGTCCATTCTTTGGCTTATTCCCGGCAACTGATTTACCGGGTGCGGTAACTCCTTTGCCATCCTTCTTGAAGTTCTTTTTACCCTTGCCTTTCTTAAAACTAGTGGTTTTATTCACCATCAACACTTGATGTTCCTTTTTGATTTCCACCTCCGCTGATTTCAGCATTGAATATAAATCAGGAATGGACTTCTCCATCCCTTGCATATTGTAGTTCATCACAAAGCTCTTGTAGCTAGGTGGAAGCGACTGGAGGATCCTGTCAATGACCGAGTCATCTGGAATATTAACTCCCAGCTGAGACAAGCGGTTGTGCAACCCAGGCATTTTGAGTATATGCTCGCTAACAGAACTGTTTTCCTCCATCTTACAACTGTAGAACTTGTCGGAGACTTCATATCTCTCGACCCGGGCATGAGCTTGGAAAACCATTTTCAGCTCTTGGAACATCTCATATGCTCTGTGCTGCTCAAAACGCTTTTGGAGCCCCGGTTCTAAGCTGTAAAGCATGCCGCACTGAACCAGGGAGTAATCATCACTACGCGACTGCCAGGCGTTCATAACATCTTGAGTTGCTAGGAAAATGGGTGCGTCACCTAGCAATGCTTCAAGGACATATGCTTTCTTGGCAGCTATGAGGATGATCCTCAAGTTACGGACCCAAATCCGTATAGTTTCTACCATCGTCTTTCAGCTTGGTTTTCTCTAGGAATGCGTTGAAGTTGAGGGCAACATTAGCGTGGGCCATTTGATCTACAAGACATATTGTAAAGACATTTTAGACTAAGTTCATGATAATTAAGTTCATCTAATCAAATTATTTAATGAACTCCCACTCAGACAGACATCCCTCTAGTCATCCAAGTGATACATGATCCGAATCGACTAGGCCGTGTCCAATCATCACGTGAGACGGACTAGTCATCAACGGTGAACATCTCCATGTTGATCGTATCTACTATACGACTCATGTTCGACCTTTCGGTCGCTCGTGTTCCGAAGCCATGTCTGTAAGTGCTAGGCTCGTCAAGTCAACCTAAGTCTTTTGATGTGTAAATCTGGCTTACACCCGTTGTATGCGAATGTTAGATTATCTCACACCCGATCTTCACGTGGTGCTTCGAAACAACGAACCTTCACAATGGTGCACAGTTAGGGGGGAAACTATTCTTGAAATTTTAGTGAGGGATCATCTTATTTATGCTACCGTCGTTCTAAGCAAATAAGATGTAAACATGACAACCATCACATGCAAATCATAAAGTGACATGATATGGCCAATATCATCTTGTGCCTTTGATCTCCATCTTCGAGGCGCGACATGATCACCATTGTCACCGGCATGACACCATGATCTCCATCATCGCGTCTTCATGAAGTTGTCTCGCCAACTATTACTTCTACTACTATGGCTAACGGTTAGCAATAAAATAAAGCAATTACATGGCATTTTCATTGACACGCAGGTCTACAATAAATTAAGACAACTCCTATGGCTCCCGCCGGTTGTGATACTCATCGACATGCAAGTCATGATTCCTATTATAAGAACATGATCAATCTCATACATCACATATATCATTCATCACATCCTTTTGGCCATATCACATCACATAGCATACCCTGCAAAAACCTGTTAGACGTCCTCTAATTGTTGTTTGCATGTTTTCGTGGCTGCTATGGGTTTCTAGCAAGAACGTTTCTTACCTACGCAAAAGCCACAACGGTGATATGCCAATTGCTATTTACCCTTCATATGGACCCTTTTCATCGAATCCGACCCGACTAAAGTGGGAGAGACAAACACCCGCCAGCCACCTTATGCATCAAGTGCATGTCAGTCGGTGGAACCAGTCTCACGTAAGCATACGTGTAAGGTCGGTCTGGGCCGCTTCATCCCACAATGCCGCCGAATCAAGATAAGACTAGTAACGGTAAGCAAATTGAACAAATCATCGCCCACAACTACTTTGTGTTCTACTTGTGCATAGAATCTACGCATAGACCTAGTTCATGGTGCCACTATTGGGGAACATAGCAATAATTCAAAATTTTCCTACATGTCACCAAGATCAATCTAGGAGATGCTAGCAACAAGAGAGAGGGAGTGTATCTTCATACCCTTGAAGACCGCTAAGCGAAAGCGTTACAAGGAACGCGGATGCTGGAGTCGTACTCATGGCGATTCAAATCGCGGAAGATCTGATCCAGCGCCGAACGGACGACGCCTCTACGTTCAACACACGTACAGCCCGGGGACGTCTCCTCCTTCTTGGTCCAGCAAGGGGAGAGGATAAGTTGAGGGAGAACTCCGACAACACGACGGTGTGGTGGTGATGGAGCTCGTGGTTCTCCGACGGGGCTTCGCCAAGCGCTACGGAGGAGGAGGTGTTGGAGAGGGGCAGGGGCTACGCCAGGGGAACGGTATGGCAGCCCTCCCACCCCACTATTTGTAGGGGGAAGGGGAGACGGGTGAGGGAGTCCTGGATTAAGGGGTCCTCGGACTTCTGGCCTGTGTGACATGGGCCGGACTATTGGGCCATGAAGATACAAGATAGAAGAATTCTTCCCGTGTCTGGATGGGGCTCTCCTTTGCATGGATGGCAAGCTTGGCGTTCGGATATGTAGATTCCTTCCTTTGTAAACTGACTCTGTACAACCCTAGGTCCCTCTGGTATCTATATAAACCAGAGGGTTTAGTCCTTAGAGGCAATCACAATCATACAGGCTAGACTTCTATGGTTTAGCCTCAACGATCTCGTGGTAGATCAACTCTTGTAATCCTCATACTCATCAAGATCAATCAAGCAGGACGTAGGGTATTACCTCCATCAAGAGGGCCCGAACCTGGGTAAACGCTGTGTCCCTTGTCTCCTGTTACCATCGACCTTAGACGCACAGTTCGGGACCCCCTACCCGAGATCCGCCGGTTTTGACATCGACATTGGTGCTTTCATTGAGAGTTCTGCGGCGTCATCAGCAGAAGGTTCAATGGCTCCATCAATCATCTACAACAATGCTGCCCTGGGGGAGGATTTCCTCCCCGGTCAGATCTTTGTGTTCGGTGGCTTCGCACTGCGGGCCAACTTGCTTGGCCATCTAGAGCTGACCGACAGCTACGCCCCAGGTCACCAGATTAGTTTTGGAAACTTGGATTATGTCACTGACATCCGAGGAGACTTGATCTTCCATGGATTCACGACTCCAACCTCCGCTCTGGCCTTAGAGCCGGAGCACATCGCCAGGTCCGAAGACGGGCTTTCTAAACCCACCAGACTATCTGTGGCCACTAAGCCCAGTATGGGAGAGCCGGAGGAAGTAGTGTCGCTGGCAACCATCACAAAGCCGGACTCTTCCCCGGACACTGATGACCCACAAGTATAGAGGATCTATCATAGTCCTTTCGATAAGTAAGACTGTCGAACCCAACGAGGAGCAGAAGGAAATGATAAGCGGTTTTCAGAAAGGTATTCTCTGCAAGTACTGAAATAAGTGGTAACAGATAGTTTTGTGACAAGATAAATTGTAATGAGCAACAAGTAACAAAAGTAAATAAAGTGCAGCAAGGTGGCCCAATCCTTTTTGTAGAAAAGGACAAGCCGGAACAAACTCTTATAATAGGAAAAGCGCTCCCGAGGACACATGGGAATATCGTCAAGCTAGTTTTCATCACATTCATATGATTCACGTTCGATACTTTGATAATTTGATATGTGGGTGGACCGGTGCTTGGGTGCTGTTCTTACTTGAACAAACATCCCACTTATGATTAACCTCTATTGCAAGCATCCGCAACTACAACAAAAGTATTAAGGTAAACCTAACCATAGCATGAAACATGTGGATCCAAATCAGCCCCTTATGAAGCAATGCATAAACTAGGGTTTAAGCTTCTGTCACTCTAGCAACCCATCATCTACTTATTACTTCCCAATGCCTTCCTCTAGGCCCAAATAATGGTGAAGTGTTATGTAGTCTACGTTCACATAACACCACTAGAGGCTAGGCAACATACATCTTATCAAAATATCAAACGAATACCAAATTCACATGACTACTAATAGCAAGACTTCTCCCTTGTCGTCAGGAACAAACATAACTACTCACAAAGCATATTCATGTTCATAATCAGAGGGGTAATAATATGCATATAGGATCTGAACATATGATTTTCCACCAATTAAACCAACTAGAATCAACTACAAGGAGCAATCAACACTACTAGCAACCTACTAGCACCAATCCCGGAGTTTGAGACAAGAATTGGATACAAGAGATGAACTAGGGTTTGGAGATGAGATGGTGTTGGTGAAGATGTTGATGGAGATTGCCCTCTCCCAATGAGAGGAGCGTTGGTGATGACGATGGTGATGATTTCCACCTCCCGGACGGAAGTATCCCCGGCAGAACAGCTCTGCCGGAGCTCTAGATTGGATCCGCCAAGGTTCCGCCTTGTGGCAGCGGAGTCTCGTCCCGAAAAGTTCCTTCCTCTTTTTTTCTCATCGAAAGACTTCATATATGAGAAGATGGACGTCAGAGAGCCACCAGGGGGCCCATGAGGAAGGGGGGCGCGCCCTAGGGGGGGCGCCCCCACCCTCGTGAGTAGGGTGTGGGCCCCCTGGCCTTCATCTTTGCCGAGGATATTTTTATTTGTTTTAAGATGTTCCGTGGAGTTTCAGTACTTTTGGAGTTGCGCAGAATAGGTCTCTAATATTTGCTCCTTTTCTAGCCCAGAATTCCAGCTACCGGCATTCTCCCTCCTTATGTAAACCTTGTAAAATAAGAGAGAATAGCCATAAGTATTGTGACATAAAGTGAAATAACAGTCCATAATGCAATAAATATTGATATAAAAGCATGATGCAAAATGGACGTATCAACTCCCCAAGCTTAGACCTCGCTTGTCCTCAAGCGAAAAGCCGATAACAATAAATATGTCCTCATGTTTAGAGGTAGATGCATCGATAAAAATAAAATACGGACATGAAGGCATCATGATTATTCTCATAACAGCAACATATATAGATTTTGTCATATGATTACTTATGTTCAAGTGATGATCTATTCACAATGCAAAAGTATAAATCATAAACCTTATCGGGCTCCGACAAACTATAATCTCAGTCATTGAAGCAATTGCAATTTATCATAACATCAGAAAGGGTCTATGCCAGAGCTAAAAATCAAGTCCACATATTCAACTATCATTTAGTCCTCCATAATTGCTAACACTCACGCGATACTTGTGGTTACGGAGTTTTAATCGGATACAGAGAAAGATAGGGGCTTATAGTTTTGCCCCACCTTTTACCTCAAGGGTAATGTCAACAATAATGGTTCATGCTCCCCTACATCCAATTATATATATATATATCATGTTCTTTCCAACATGCTGATCTTGCCAAAGGATAAAATGAAAAAGAAAAGGTGAAGATCACCATGACTCTTGCATAAGGTAGAAGATAATAATAAAGGATAGGCCCTTCGCAGAGGGAAGCAGAGGTTGCCATGCGCTTTTATGGTTGGATGCATAAAATCTCAATGCGAAATAACGTCACTTTATATTGCCCCTTGTGATATGAACCTTTATTATGCAGTCCGTCGCTTTTATTACTTCCACATCACAAGATCGTATAAAGCTTATTTCTCCCACACCAATCAATCATACATATTTAGAGCAATTTTTATTGCTTTGCACCGATGACAACTTACTTGAAGGATCTTACTCAATCCATAGGTAGATATGGTGGACTCTCATGGCAAAACTGGTTTAAGGGTATTTGGAAGCACAAGTAGTATTTCTACTTGGTGCTGAGAATTTGGCTAGCATGAGGGGGAAAGGCAAGCTCAACAAGTTAGAGGATCCATAACAACATACTTTATCTCAGATATAAGAAAAACATAACTCATTACGTTGTCTTCCTTGTCCAACATCAACTCTTTAGCATGTCATATTTTAATGAGTGCTCCCAATCATAAAATATGTCAATGATAATATATCTATATGTGAAAACCTCTCTTTCCTTATTACTTCCTATTAATTGCAACAATGACCAAAGCTATGTCTGCCAACTCCCAACAACTTTTAATCATCATACTCTTTCTATGTGAAGTCATTACTCTCAATAAGATCAATATGAACTCTTTGTTTCTTTTTATTCTTTTTCTGTTTTATTTTATTCTCCCAAGATCATGGCAAAATAATCAAGCCCTTGACTCAACACTAATCTTTATTATATATAGCTCACTGACTCGATTACATAGAGAGATCATAAAGCAAAACTCAAAACTAGATCATGCCATAAATTTATTCTACTAGATCAAGATACTACTAATAGGATCGAACTAAGAAAAACGATAAAGATAGGAGTTGTGATTGTGATACGATACCGGGGCACCTCCCCCAAGCTTGGCAGTTGCCAAGGGGAGTGCCCATACCCATGTGATTATGTCTCCTTCTTTGTTGTTGGTGTAATATTCTTGGCGATTATTCCCCTCAGGATGCGGTTCTCCTCCTCGAGCATATTGACTTGCTGCTTGAGGTCCATTATTTCCTTACGAAGCTTTCCTATAACAGCTAAAGCTCCTTGCACCCAAGGGTGTTGCATAGCTGCGGGAGAACAAGTGACACTCCTCCTCATATTTTCATAAGAAAGAAATCTAACATTAGAAGGGATAACCAAATTTGGAATAGCTGAGTTCTGTAGTTCCCCATCGTGAACCCAACTCGGAGGTGAGAGGTGACTTCTTCATCCTCCATGCCATCTACTCTCATCAAGTCGGCCTCCATCTCTTCCTCCGTTGCTGGCCCAAAGTGGTCAGCGTCGCTGTTTGCCCTTGGTTCTGGTGCCAGATTAGATACCCAACTCTCCCCGATTGACTCTTGAAAAGACATCTTGTTCTTATCTGTAGCAGCAACAGCTCGAAAACAAAAACAGAGGAAATTTGCGTGATACGGGAGTCAAAACCTTCGGGAGAATATATAATGAATTTTTACCGACCAAAATACGTAATGTGCAAGAAAACGGAGTCCGGAAGGCACACGAGGTGCTCACGAGGTAGGGGGGCGCGCCCAGGGGGGTAGGGCGCGCCCACCACCCTCGTGGGGCCCTCGTGTCCTTCCCGGACTGCTACTTATTTTTCTATTTTTCTAAATATTCCAAAACGGAGAAATATTGCCTTAAAAATTATTTTGGAGTCGGTTTACTTACCGTACCACATACCTATTCCTTTTCGGAGTCTAAAATGCTCCGGAAAGTGTCCCTTATGTATTCCTCCGGGGTTACGGTTTCAATTACATTGGTTTCAACATTTATGGGATTACCTGAGATATAATGTTTAATTCTTTGAACGTTTACCACCTTCGGATTTGTGCCTTCGAAGTTGTTGATTTTTATGGCACCGGAACGATAGACCTCTTCGATAACATAGGGGCCTTCCCATTTAGAGAGGAGTTTGCCTGCAAAGAATCTTAACCGAGAGTTGTATAGCAATACATAATCACCTACATTAAACTCATGCTTTTGTGTCCTTTTGTCATGCCATCTTTTAACTTTTTCTTTAAACAACTTGGCATTTTCATAAGCTTGGGTTCTCCATTCATCAAGTGAGCTAATATCAAATAACCTCTTCTCACCGGCAAGTTTAAAATCATAGTTGAGCTCTTTAATAGCCCAATATGCCTTATGTTCTAGTTCGAGAGGTAAGTGACATGCTTTTCCATAAACCATTTTATACGGAGACATACCCATAGGATTTTTGTATGCAGTTCTATAAGCCCATAATGCGTCATCAAGTTTCTTGGACCAATTCTTTCTAGACCTATTAACAGTCTTTTGCAAAATTAATTTGAGCTCTCTATTGCTCAACTCTACTTGACCACTAGACTGTGGGTGATAAGGAGATGCAATTCTATGATTAACATCATATTTAGCAAGCATTTTACGGAAAGCACCATGAATAAAGTGTGAACCACCATCAGTCATTAAATATCTAGGGACTCCAAACCTCGGGAAAATAACTTCCTTAAGCATTTTAATAGAAGTGTTGTGATCTACACTACTAGTTGGAATAGCTTCTACCCACTTAGTAATGTAATCAACAGCAACTAAAATATGTGTATATCCATTAGAGGCAGGAAAAGGTCCCATATAATCAAAGCCCCAAACACCAAATGGTTCAATAACAAGTGAATAATTCATAGGTATTTCTTGACGTCTACTAATATTACCAATTCTTTGACATTCATCACAAGACAAGACAAACTTACGGGCATCCTTGAAGAGAGTAGGCCAATAAAAACAAGATTACAATACCTTACGTGCAGTTCTATCTCTAGCGTGGTGTCCTCCATAAGCCTCGGAATGACACTTGCGTAGGATCTGTTCCTGTTCATGCTCAGGTACACAACGTCTAATAACACCATTTACTCCTTCCTTATAAAGATGTGAGTCATCCCAAAAGTAATGTCTTAAATCATAGAAAACCTTTTTCTTTTGCTGGTATGTGATGCTAGGTGGTATAAACTTAGCAACAATATAATTAGCATAATCAGCATACCATGGAGTACTACAAGAAGTACTTATAACATTTAATTGTTCATCAGGAAAGCTATCATTAATAGGTAGTGGGTCATCAAGAATATTTTCTAACCTAGAAAAGTTGTCTGCAACGGGGTTCTCAGCTCCGTTTCTATCAACAACATGCAAATCAAATTCTTGTAGCAAGAGAACCCATCTAATAAGTCTAGGCTTAGCATCTTTCTTTTCCATAAGGTATTTAATAGCAGCATGATCAGTTCGAATAGTTACTTTAGAATCAACAATATAAGATCTGAACTTATCACAAGCAAATACAACTGCTAAAAGCTCCTTTTCAGTAGTAGCATAATTTCTTTGAGCATTGTCTAGAGTCTTACTAGCATAATGAATAACATTTAATTTCTTATCAACTCTTTGCCCTAGAACAACACCTACAGCATAATCACTAGCATCACACATAATTTCAAAGGGTAGGTTCCAATCAGGTGGCTAAACAACATGTGCAGTGACTAATGCTTTCTTACGTATTTCAAATGCTTCTACACAATCATCATCAAAGACAAATGGTATATCTTTTTGCAATAAATTAGTCAGAGGTCGGGAAATTTTTGAGAAGTCCTTAATGAACCTCCTGTAAAATCCGGCGTGACCAAGGAAATTTCTTATACCTTTGATGTCCCTCGGACATGGCATCTTTTCAATAGCATCAACCTTGGCTTTATCAACTTCAATACCTCTTTCAGAAACTTTGTGCCCCAAGACAATACCTTCATTAACCATAAAGTGGCACTTTTCCCAATTCAAGACAAGATTAGTTTCTTCACATCTCTGCAAAACTCGATCAAGATTGCTCAAGAAATCATCAAAAGAGGAACCATAGACAGAAAAGTCGTCCATGAAAACCTCACAAATCTTTTCACAAAAGTCAGAGAATATAGCCATCATGCATCTTTGAAAGGTAGCAGGTGCATTACATAAACCAAAAGGCATACGTCTATAAGCAAAAGTACCAAAAGGGCATGTAAAAGTAGTCTTTGATTGATATCTAGCCGACACAAGTATTTGAGAGAAACCAGAATAACCATCTAGAAAGCAATAGTGTGTATGTTTGCATAATCTTTCTAGCATTTGATGAATAAAAGGTAAGGGGTAATGATCTTTCTTAGTAGCTTTATTTAATTTGCGGAAATCAATTACCATCCTATAACCTGTGATAATTCTTTGTGGAATCAATTCATCTTCATCATTAGGAACAATGGTGATACCTCCCTTCTTAGGGACACAATGGACATGACTTACCCAATCACTATCAGCAACGGGATAGATTATACTTGCCTCCAGAAGATTTAGTATTTCTTTTCTTACCACTTCTTTCATTTTAGGATTCAGACATCGTTGAGGATCACGAACTGGTTTTGTATCTGCTTCCAAATTTATTTTATGTTGACATAGAGTGGGACTAATGCCCTTAAGATCATCAAGAGTATATCCAATAGTAGCACGATGCTTCTTCAGAGTTTTCAATAATCTTTCTTCTTCATGCTCTGAAACGTTAGCACTAATAATAACAGGATATATCTTCTTTTCATCAAGATAAGCATATTTAAGATTATCAGGCAAAGCTTTAAGCTCAAACACGGGATCACCCTTGGGTGGAGGAGGATCCCCTAAAATTTCAACAGGCAAATTGTGTTGCAGAATAGGTTCCTGTTGAAAGAATACTTCATCTATTTCCATTCTTTCATTCATGAACATATCATTCTCATTGTCAGGACCCCGATTCTAAGTCACACCGATCTAGCCTGTGACACCTCATATCACTTTGCGTCCTCACGCACGGTATTCCCACGGGTGTCGCCTTACCATGGCCCGGGACCGTTTGCGCCTTTTGGCTCACGTATATGATAGTGTCGCTAGCATCCATATGACAGAGAACCCGGGCCGACATGACTAGTTGTGAACCCAAGGTGGCACTAACATACGGGGACAGGCATACATGAATCATCATCGAGCATGTCGGTCAGCAGCGTGCGAATCCGGGCTGTAGCACTGGGCTAACAGGACTACGGGAACCCGGGCTGTAGCAGGCTAGGCAGGACTCCGGATGTCACCGCATGACATTTCCTCGAAGGGACAGACACATGAACGAAGTGAATCACATGCCGGCCAGTCAAGTGTTCCGGAGCAGTAGTGCTGGGCTAGCAGGACTCCGGTGAACCGGGCTGTAGCGGACTACTATGGCTCATGGAAGCACTAGACTACATTTCCCCATAAGAGAGGCTACCAAGGATAAACAACTAGATTGTCAGATCCCACACATACCAAGCATTTCAATCATACACACAATATGCTCGATATGTGTAAATACAACATGGCATCACAACATAACTCTACAACTCAAGTATTTATTCGTTAGGCTCCGAGGAGCGAGATATTACAAACATGGGTCTCACGACCCAACAATCAGAGCATACAAGTCAAAACACATACAGAAGCGTAACATGTCTGAGTACAGACATCTACAACTGAAAAAGGCTGAGAAGCCTGACTATCTACCAAATCCTGTCGAGGGCACAAGATCGTAGCTGAGGTATCAAGCTAAACGTCGAAGTCCACACGGAACTACTAGCGAGACTGACGTCTCTCTGCAAAACATAAAATAGGCAAACGTGAGTACAAATGTACCCAGCAAGACTTACATCAGAACTAGCTACATATGCATCAGTATCAACAAAGGGGCGGTGGAGTTTGACTGCAGCAAGCCAGCTTTGACTCAGTGGCTAACCTGAACTACGACTGCAAGTAACTCTTTTGAGGTGGCGCACACGAGTCCACAAATTCACCATAACAATACACCACTATGGATCCGCTCCCGCCTCCCTACGAGAACGCCATCCATAGCACTCACACTTATCTTGCGAGTTTTAGAGTATCCACTTTCACTTGTCTATGAACTATGCAAGGGGTCCAAGTTTCCATATCCGAGGAATCCGGCTATTCGAATAGATAATGATAACACTCTCGCCACTTACCACCATGTACACGTCGTGTATCTCGGCAACCTTCAAGCGGAAGCCTGGTGAGGGAGTCGGCCACGACCTGACTAACCACACAAGTCTCTAGTCCAGGTTTATCGCCTATTCGGGTTCCATCCGCAAGGAGATCCGGCCGGGGTGTCGCTCATGGCCCCAAACGATGTGTACAGGGTTCCCAAGCCCACCATCCGGGTGCCACTTGGTACACCGGGCCACTGTGCCTAGTTTGTTCCAAGCCCACCTGTACCGGGTGCCACTTGGTAGACTACTAACACTACCTACAAACACCAGAAACTAGTTGCAACTCCTGGACAGAGATCAAGTTGATTAATAAGTCGAGAGAGCTTGGAGCGCCCGGAGCCCAATGTGTGGTAGTAACTGTTCATGGATCACAAACACAGAACTCAGTTCCTGAGGACGGTTTCAATGAGACAACCCACCATGTACTCCTACATGGCCTCTCACCGCTACCTTTACCAAATCGTGTTCACACACTTAGCTCTCAATAGTAGGACATGTTCACCACATTCCAATTCATTCCCGATGAATCAGACCTGACTCAACTCTAAGCAGTAGCAGGCATGACAAACAAGCATGAATGAGTAGGCACAACAAGGCTCAAACAACTCCTACTCATGCTAGTGGGTTTCATCTATTTACTGTGGCAATGACAGGTCATGCAAAGGAAAGGTTCAACTACCGCAACATGTAACAGTTGAATCGGTGTTGTCCTAATGCAGTAAAAGAGAGCAGGAGCGAGAGACTGGGATTGTATCAGAATGAATAAGGGGGTTTTGCTTGCCTGGCACTTTTGAAGATAACATTGAGTCTTCATCAGTGTCAACGATCACAGCGTCGGAGCAGCGTCTACCGAGAGGGGACAATTACCGGCAAACAAGGAAGAGCACAATCAATGCAATGCACAATATGATGCATGATCATGGCATGACAATATGTTGTGATTTGAGTTAATGCAACTAGTAACAGAAAGGTTTTGGGTTGATTTGAACTCAAGGTTCAAATTCAAACTATGAATTCAAATAGTGCATTATCATTTTTTGGACTAAACAGTGAGGTTAACTTGCTCAAACATGCATGAAAATGGTACAGATGGATTCCTTGAATTTTTCTGATAATTTTTCATATATAAATTATTTCATTTGGAGTTACGATTGAATTTCTATGATTTTTAGAAGTTTTGGGTATTTTCTGAAATTTATAAATCATTTCTGATTTATTTTAATTCCAAAAAACAATTACTGCGTAAGCATGACGTCGGTGTGACATCAGCAAGTCAACAGAGGTGGTCCAGGTCATACATGACAAGTGGAACCCGCACATCAGTGTAATAGGACAGGGCCAGAGGCTGACCAGTGGGTCCCGTGTGTTAGTAGCTAAACTAGGTTTAGTTAAGCCTAATCTACATTAGTTAGCGGGGCGGCCCCGCCTGTCATTGAGCCAGGGGAGGCCAAACCCCTGGTCAACTGGGGCTAACGCGCTGGCGGCTCGACGCCGACGACGACAGGTGCGGCGGATGGGCTCGGGTTCGCTCCTCTGGCGCCCAAATTGACGACGGAGAGCATCTACGAGCTGCTGGCGATCCCGCGCATCCAACGATGCAAACGGGGCGAGCTGGGGTGGCCGTAATCCTCGCCAGCGTCGAGCTCAGCGGCTGCCGGACCTCGAACATTGGCGGAAACGGCGCTACGGTGCACAACAGGGCGAACCCGTGGGTGCTGCAGGTTCACAGGAGCGCAGCGAGCACGTTGGTGATGCTCGGGCGAGCGGACGAGCTCAGGAGCATGGAGCTCGTCGGCCGTGGCAGTGGCGAGCTTCGGCGGAGGTGGGGAACGGAGCTAGAGCAAAAACGCGAGCAGGAGAGGAGGGGGAATCGGTCCATGAGCTCACTGTGGTTGCAGAACGCGTCTGAGTGGGCTCGGGGGAGGTCGGACGACGTCGGGGCATTGCCGGCGATCTCGGAGGCCGGAGTTGAAGACGACGGTGGTGGCAGCATTCCCGGGCACCTGGCGTTGTGTGACTCGGTGGAGAGAAGGAGGACGTCGTCGCGGATCTCAGGGGCACGTCTAGTGGCGTAGGGGAGGCCGGTGGCTATGCGAGCGGTGGACGGCGGCGACGGCGGTTCTCGGTCTCGCTTGGGGCCGAGAGATAGAGGAGGGGAGGAGCTCCAGGGAGAGAGGGGAAAGTGACAGGGGACCCAGGAGGGTCGCGTGGCGATGCTAGAAGGGCCGAGGCGTCGCGGTGGAAGCAGGAGGTGGTCGGGCGTGCGCCAGCGCGCGGTGGCCACGCGCCTCTGTCCTTCTGTCAAAGGAGGAAGAAGACCGGAGAGCCCCTGGTGGGCTGGGCCGGATCATGAGCTGGGCCGGCTCTGCTGCAGGTGAGAAGCCCAGGTGAGTCCTTCTCTCTCTCTCTCTTATTAATTGTTCTGTTTTTCTATTTATTTTGATCTGTTTTGAATTAGTAAAAAATACTAACTCATTTTGTAAAATCCTGACAAAAATTGTGGGCACTATTTGAATTATTTCCAAAAGCCCCCAATTGTTTTCAGAAGTATTGAAGCATTTAAAATATTTATAGGCATTAAATGCTCCATTTCAAATACAATATGATTTAACCCAAAAATCCATAAATGTCCAAGAAATATGCTCATCATTTTTGGCAGAGGTTTTCACCTTTATCATAAATCATGAACATTTTGAATGACATTTCGGGTTCTTTGAAAAAGATTTTATTTAAACCTATTTGAATTCTTTCTGGTGCTAGGGTTTGATCGATCCCCATTTCAGCTTTATAAAAATTTAAACATGATGACATGAATGCTTATGAAACTAATTGCAATCAACTCTAGGGCTGTGACACTCATGGTCTAGCAAATAGTGTTCTAAAGGATCACTAGGAGGTACGGCAATAGAAGCAAGACCAATAATTTCATCCTTACTAGGTAACTCTTCCTCACGATGTCGTTTACTTAATTTATAGAAATTAAACTCATGAACCATATCATCCAAGCCAATAGTAACAACATTCTTTATGCAATCTATGGTAGCATTGACAGTATTTAAGAAGGGTCTACCAAATATAATGGGACAAAAGCTATCTTGTGGGGAACCAAGAACAAGAAAATCAGCAGGATATTTAGTTTTCCCACACAAGACTTCAACATCTCTAACAATTCCAATTGGTGAAATAGTATCTCTATTGGCAATTTTAATTGTGACATCAATATCTTCTAACTCAGCAGGTGCAATTTCATTCTTAATTTCTTCGTATAAGTCAATAGGTATTACACTAGCACTCGCACCCATATCACATAAGCCATGATAACCATGATCTCCTATTTTAACAGAAATAACAAGCACGCCTACCACAGGTCTATGTTTATCTTTATCACAAGGTTTAGCAATTCTAGCAGTTTCACCTTTGAACTGAATAACATGCCCATCGATATTATCAGACAAGAGATCTTTAACAATAGCAATATTAGGTTCTACTTTAACTTGCTCAGGAGGTGTATAAGTTCTAATATTGCTTTTATGAACAACAGTTGAAGCTTTAGCATGATCCTTTATTCTAACAGGGAAAGGTGGTTTCTCAATATAAAAAGTAGGAACAATAGGATCATTATAAGTGACAGTCTTTTCTTCAACTTTAATAGGTGCATCTACTTTTACTTCTATGGGAGGATGATATTTAAACCACTTCTCCTTAGGGAGATCAACATAAGTAGCAAAAGATTCACAGATAAAAGCTACTATCTCAGAGTCAAGTCCATATTTAGTGCTAAACTTACGGAAAATATCGGTATCAATAAAGGATTTAACACAATCAAACTTAGGTGTCATACCTGACTCCTTACCTTCGTCGAGGTTCCAATCTTCAGAGTTGCGTTTAATTCTATCCAATAAATTCCATCTAAATTCAGTAGTCTTCATCATAAAAGAGCCAGCACAAGAAGTATCGAGCATGGTGCGATTGTTATCAGAAAGCCGAGCATATAAATTTTGAATAATCATTTCTCTTGAGAGCTCATGATTGGGGCATGAATATAACATTGATTTAAGCCTCCCCCAAGCTTGAGCGATGATTTCGCCTTCGCGAGGCCAGAAATTATATATATAATTGCGATCACGATGAACAAGATGCATAGGGTAATACTTTTGATGAAATTCCAACTTCAATCTTTTGTAGTCCCATGATCTCATATCATCACATAGCCTATACCATATGAATGCGTCTCCCTTCAAAGATAAAGGGAAGACCTTCTTCTTAGCAACTTCATCGGGTATACCTCCAAGCTTAAACAATCCACAAACTTCATCCACATATAATAAGTGCTCATTAGGATGCTTTGTTCCATCTCCTGTAAAAGGGTTAGCTAGCAATTTTTCCATCATACCCGAAGGAAATTCAAAAGGAGTTTCATTTTCAATAGGTTCAGTAGGTCGAGGAGCAACTCTTTGCTCTAGTGGACGGGGTGAAGATACCCCGAACAAGCCCCTCAGAGAATTACTTTCCATAGTAACAAGTGACAGTAAATTTCAGCACACTATATAAATTTTTCCTTACCAAATTCCACCTACCAAAGGCGCTACACTCCCCGGCAACGGCGCCAGAAAAGAGTCTTGATGACTCACAAGTATAGGGGATCTATCGTAGTCCTTTCGATAAGTAAGAGTGTCGAACCCAACGAGGAGCAGAAGGAAATGATAAGCGGTTTTCAGCAAGGTATTCTCTGCAAGTACTGAAATAAGTGGTAACATATAGTTTTGTGACAAGAGAGATTGTAACGAGCAACAAGTAAAAAAAGTAAATAAAGTGCAGCAAGGTGGCCCAATCCTTTTGTAGCAAAGGACAAGCCGGAACAAACTCTTATAATAGGAAAAGCGCTCCCGAGGACACATGGGAATATCGTCAAGCTAGTTTTCATCACGTTCATATGATTCGCGTTCGATACTTTGATAATTTGATATGTGGGTGGACCGGTGCTTGGGTGCTGTTCTTACTTGAACAAGCATCCCACTTATGATTAACCTCTATTGCAAGCATCCGCAACTACAACAAAAGTATTAAGGTAAACCTAACCATAGCATGAGACATATTGATCCAAATCAGCCCCTTATGAAGCAACGCATAAACTAGGGTTTACGCTTCTGTCACTCTAGCAACCCATCATCTACTTATTACGTCCCAATGCCTTCCTCTAGGCCCAAATAATGGTGAAGTGTTATGTAGTCGACGTTCACATGACTACTCATAGCAAGACTTCTCCCTTGTCCCCAGGAACAAACGTAAGTACTCACAAATCATATTCATGTTCATAATCAGAGGGGTAATAATATGAATATAGGATCTGAACATATGATCTTCAACCAAATAAACCAACTAGCATCAACTACAAGGAGTAATCAACACTACTAGCAACCTACTAGCACCAATCCCGGACTTTGAGACAAGAATTGGATACAAGAGATGAACTAGGGTTTGGAGATGAGATGGTGCCGGTGAAGATGTTGATGGAGATTGCCCTCTCCCGATGAGAGGAGCATTGGTGATGACGATGGTGATGATTTCCCCCTCCGGGAGGGAAGTATCCCTGGCAGAACAGCTCTGCCGGAGCTCTAGATTGGATCCGCCAAGGTTCCGCCTCGTGGCCGCGGAGTCTCGTCCCGAAAAGTTCCTTTCTATTTTTTTCTCATCGAAAGACTTCATATAGGAGAAGATGGACGTCGGAGAGCCACCAGGGGGCCCACGAGGTAGGGGGCGCGCCCTACGGGGGGCGCCCCCCACCCTCGTGAGAAGGGTGTGGGCCCCTGGCCTTCATCTTTGGCGAGGATTTTTCTTTATTTATTTTAAGATGTTCCGTGAAGTTTCAGGACTTTTGGAGTTGCGCAGAATAGGTCTCTAATATTTGCTCCTTTTCCAGCCCAGAATTCCAGCTGCCGGCATTCTCCCTCTTTATGTAAACCTTGTAAAATAAGAGAGAATAGCCATAAGTATTGTGACATAAAGTGAAATAACAACACATAATGCAATTAATATCAATATAAAAGCATGATGCAAAATGGACGTATCAGACACTAGCTCCGAACTCTCGGAGTCAGCATCGTGTGAGCTCGGCCGAGGAATCCCCTTCCCGCCGTACTCCACGTATTCTCTTCTCCCTGGCCAAACCTCGCCTTTAAGCGAGGCTCTGGACTTGATGTGATCCCTCGTCATTACGATGGAGCAACGTCCGAACTACGGCCAGCCCGGACTAGGGGCTGGGAACGGGGAATTTTACGTCCCACCCCCACCCACTTCATCGCCACTGTCGAGGACTTAACTGACATGCTTGATTACGACTCCGAAGACATCGACGGTATGGACGACGATGCCGGAGAAGAGCAGGCCCAAAACTCGCCGTTTACCGGACGCTGGACGGCCACCTCTTCGTATGACGTGTACATGGTGGATACACCCAAGGAGGGTGACGGCGATAATGAGAAAAATCCAGTAGAGGATAAACCTCCCAAGATACAACCAAAACGCCGACGGCGCCGCTCTAAATCACGCCGCAGCAAAGACAGCAATACCGACACAAGAGACGATAATACTCTGGATGATGCCAAATACCAAGAAAACCCCGTCGAGCAAAACTCTGAATAAGACAATCGGGAGGATGGGCAAGTTAGCCCTGATGAACAGGCCGCAAACGAAGACTCGGAGGATGGTAATTACCTTCCACTCTCCGGGGAGGAGGTGAGCCTCGGAAATGAACACTTTATCATGCCTCAGGAACCTCTAGAGCAGGAGCGCTTTAAGCAACGACTAATAGCCACTGCAAGGAGCCTGAAAAAGAAACAGCAACAGCTTCAAGCTGATCAAGATCTACTCAATGACAGATGGACTAATGTCCTGGCAGCCGAGGAATACGGCCTCATGCGCCCAAACCAAAGTTACCCGAAGCGTAAACTGCTACCTCAATTCGACGACGAGGCACTTGAGCCCATACCAGCGATGTGTAATGTGGCTGACCAACCACTACGTTGCCGGGACAAAACAACAACTCAAGCCAAACACTGGCCCATACTATCTCGCCGTAAAGGTAGAGACACAACAGCTCGGGGATACACATATGACCTGCGGCAAGACCTGAAGAATAAAGCAGGTCCAGCCAGATCGATCTACGGATCGCGGGGGCATGCCCCGACGCGCGACGATGGCTATCAAGCCGAACATGACAAGCATAATCACGTCCGGGCCGAAAACCGCAGACGGACTCCATCCGAACTACATCGCGACCTGGCCCGATATAGAGGCACCGCACACCCCCTCTGCTTCACTGATGAAGTAATGGAACATGAATTCCCAGAAGGGTTCAAACCCGTGAATATCGAATCATACGATGGAACAGCAGATCCTGCGGTATGGATTGAGGACTTTCTTCTCCATATTCATATGGCCCGCGGTGATGATCTTCATGCCATCAAACACCTTCCCCTAAAACTCAAGGGACCAGCTCGGCACTGGTTGAATAGCCTGCCTGAAAACTCTATTGGCAGCTGGGAGGACCTGGAAGACGCCTTCCGCGACAACTTCCAAGGCACATACGTCAGACCTCTGGATGCCGATGACTTAAGCCACATAGTTCAACATCCTGGAGAGTCGGCTAGGAAATTCTGGACCAGGTTCTTAACTAAAAAGAACCAGATCGTCGACTCCTCGAATGCTGAAGCCCTAACGGCCTTTAAGCACAACATCCATAATGAATGGCTTGCCCGACACGTCAGCCAAGAAATGCCGAAGTCCATGGCTGCCCTCACGGCACTCATGACCAACTTTTTTGCAGGCGAAGATAGTTGGCTAGCCCGTAGCAATCATAATGCAAGCGAACCTGGCACCTCCGAAGCCAAGAATAGCAACGACAAGCCCCAATGCAACAGGCATAAGCGTCGAAACAATGGTGACAATACTGATGACACGGCAGTCAATGCTGGTTCAGTGGCTCCAAGCCCGGTCAGCGGAATAAGCCATATAAAAGGAACAATACGGGCTCTTCCAGCTTGGACCGCATACTCAATCGCCCATGTCAGATCCACGGCACCCCTGATAAACCAGCCAATCACACCCATCGGAGTTGTTGGGTCTTTAAATAGGCCGGCAAGTTAAATGTCAAAGACAAGGAGAAGGGGTCACAAAGTGATAATGACGACGAGGCGCCCCGTCCACCGAACACAGGGGGACAGAAGAAGTTTCCCCCCAGGTTAAAACGGTGAACATGATATACGTTACCCATATCCCCAAGAGGGAGTGCAAACATGCGCTGAGGGATGTCTATGCGATAGAGCCAGTCGCCCCAAAATTTAACCCATGGTCGTCCTGCCCGATCACCTTCGATCGCAGGGACCTTCTGACTAGTATCCGTTACGGCGGTTCAGCCACACTGGTCCTTGACCCAATTATTGATGGATTCCGCCTCACGCGAGTCCTCATGGACAGTGGCAGCAGCCTCAACCTGCTCTATCAGGATACAGTCTGCAAAATGGGCATCGATCCATCAAGGATCAAGCCCACAAAAACTACCTTTAAAGGAGTAATAGCAGGTGTAGAGGCCCGCTGCACGGGGTCAATCACATTGGAAGTTGTCTTCGGATCCCCGGACAAGTTCCGAAGCGAAGAATTGATCTTCGACATCGTCCCCTTCTGCAATGGCTATCACGCACTACTTGGACGAACTGCATTTGCTTGATTCCATGCGGTGCCACACTATGCTTATCTCAAACTTAAGATGCTCGGACCACGCGGTGTCATAACAGTCAATGGAAACACGAAGCGCTCCCTTCGTACTGAGGAGCACATCGTGGCCCTAGCAGCAGAAGTACAGACCGTCCTTATCAAGCAGAACCTTAATTCGGTGGCCAAGCTCTCGGACACTGTCAAACGAGTTCGGACTACTCTGCAGCAGGACAGTCCATGACGTCAGGAGCTTGACTAGCAATTCGGCCTCCGTCTCAGTACTGACCAAATGGTGGCGTAGGTACCGTGTGTACATAACTACGCACTCAAAATACCATGGGCATAGACGGAGGCGTAACTTGATTGTGGTCCATCATACGGCTCCCATGCATACTTTTCCTTTTCCTTTTTACCATTTTTAGTCTTTTCCTTCACAGGCCCCTCCCGACGGCCTGATTATCGGTCCTTTCGAAGGATAGATACGCCAAGGCGGCAAGCAGTACAGACGTGTGGGGGAATCTCTAGATGTTCTTCTCGATGATCATTCTACCTATTTTCGGGACCCGCACGCAGCTCCCCCTTGGTCTTGGCATGTTAAATAGCCAGGTTGCTTATCGCACTATTTGTACAAATACGCTTTGACGTATTAATCAAATTATAAT
This sequence comes from Triticum urartu, assembly GCF_003073215.2. Lineage (NCBI taxonomy): Eukaryota > Viridiplantae > Streptophyta > Magnoliopsida > Poales > Poaceae > Triticum > Triticum urartu. The sequence continues at coordinate 494,203,658 of NC_053025.1, read as the reverse complement.
GGAAACAGTTTGCGGCCCAGTTTATGTTGCACTAGCTTACTCCTTCATTTTATTTCGCTATTTTTATCGATTGCACCCGTACACTTTGGTATGCTTTAATTCGCCAGGGGCTTCATTGTGCTCCATACTACGGCAACAAAGTCTGAGCACTTTTTACAGTACAGTTCGACACCCTGAATTTTAGCATTATATGCATTGGCTCCGAATCATGTCTTTGGTCAATAGTTGGGTTGCCCGGCTCCTGTGCTTGCTACCTTACGTTACGTCCTATCGGCTAGGGTAGTAAAGGGAGAACTACTACGATTGTGTTTCTGGTTTATCCAAGCAAACACCTCAGTAGAGAAAGCCGAAAACTGACTGTCATGATACGGCGAGAGCTGGTCAGCTATTCGGAGGTTAAAAATCTTTTGTGATTTTTTCCGCATTATGCGACGAATCGGCCTCTACCCGATCAGGTGTTTACAGCATCCTAGTCCAGATTATATACTCACTAGGGGCTGCGCCTACTTTTCTATTGTTAAACTCCTATGGGTAAGTGAGGGGGATAAAGCCACATAGTCTGATTGCCTGGTTCGTTGCTAAACACCTCCTTCAAGGACCAAACTCTTGGATCAAGAGTGTTTAGATTCCATCCCGAACACCCCCGAACTACCTACGTGGGGGCTGAAATCGATGAGTGGCCAACTCTCAGATTTAAGAATATGGCCGCACAGGAGGTGTCGTGGGTTTGTCACGGCAGATTTCCTCGTGAAAGGACTTAGTCGTGGAGCCATAGCTACGGGTTAGCTTAAAGGGGTTAAACTGGACAAGGGACACGAGGGGTTTTTATACTAGTTTGGCCCCTTCGATGAAGGTAAAAGCCTACGTCTAGTTGTGTTGGTATTGCTAGGGTTTCGATGACTAGGGAGCGAATCCGCTTTGCCTGGCTCTCGAGTTGTTGTCTGTTGTCCTTAAACCGCTGCCGGGTCGTCCCTTTATATACACAGGTTGACACCCGTCGGTTTACAGAGTCCCGAGGCCGAATCATAAACATGTCCGGCTTGGTCTCTTTCCTTCCTATCTTACAATGTAAGTTACATGAGAACGTCGGTTTACATCTACAGGCCTTAATTCGCCTTTGGGTCTTCGTAAAGCGCCACCATCCTTACGTCTTCATGGGCTTCTGATCTTCTTGGAGTTAATCTGGCTACTCCTAGCCGGTTTATGTCCAACAGTAATATCCCCAACATTAGGCCCCAGATTGATTTGAACTAGTTCATGTCAATCTTCAACACTTAGAAAAATTCTTCCCTTGCACCTTCACCTTGATCTTGTAAACCGCTGTGACGTCATACTCCAGGATCATGTTAAATCGCCATGATGTCATCTTGTTATTTAAAAATGGTACATCTCTCCTTCAGTTAATGAGCCTCCGACAATTGAGGCGGCCGCTCCTGTTAGGTATCCAATATTGCGACCCCTTGATTCTCGCGTGTGTTACCTCCCCCTTTACCTTATAAATAGGGCCACGGGTCATTTCCTTTTTCTCCTCCGTCTCTTCGCTTCTTCTTCCTCCTCGCGACACCTCTGCACCCGAGCGCCGCCGTCATCACCGAGCTTCGCTTCCGCCTCTCCGTTGGCCGCTGCATCGACCTGGTTGCACCAGAGAGCCGCGGCGTACCTCCGCTGCTTCAACAGTCGCTGTAAGTCGTTCCCTTTCCTCCTTTGTAGATCTATCTAGGGTTTCATTGTTCATCAAAGTTCATCGAAGCTCCGACACTGTTCTTCCCTGTTCCTTCTTAGTCCATGGATAAAAACCTCCAGCTTGATGTATTCCATGTAACAGCTACAACATTCCTTATCTTCTGCTATCACAACAAACCCTTATGCGCATAAAAACTGATATGGACCTCTATGAACCGCTTCAGGACCAACCTTTTTAGGTCTAAATCTTTTTTATTTTCCTGTCTTACAGTAGATCCAAAATTTCCATGTAATTTTGTGAAACCTGTTTTACCTTATTTAGTCGTTCTTGCCTTAGATCTGTATCTTCTTTATCACATAGGCGGTTTACCTTTGTAGAAAGCAATCTATCACATACCATTAGTCCCCTTGTAAACCGGCAATCCCTTTATCTCCGTTGCCATACTCCGATTTAGCAGTATGCGTATACCTTTCTTCCGTTTAATGCTTTGGCATTCATCATTGTATCAGCCTCCGGTTTACGAAATTTACATACTTGGATTTGTTTATCCCGTTGCACCTTATGCACTACCATGAATGAATTGTAAACCGGTATTTCTTTTCAGCTTTTCACTTGCAATGGCCAAACAGTTTTATTCCTGCAACTGGGCTTCCTCCCAGGTTAACGAGGAGCAACTGAATGGAATGGTCAAGATCGGAACTTCACTAAAGAAGAATGAGATCCGGTGGCGAGTTCTGGGGCCGGAAAATCCTCCCACCTAAACAGGGTGAGGTAGTTGTGTTTGTTGATCACATAGGCCGTGGTTTCAAACCGCCCGGGTCAAAGTTTTTCCGGGATGTGCTTGCCAGCTTTCAAATCCACCCTCAAGATATTGGACCCAACTCAGTATCCAATATATGCAACTTTCAAGTTTTCTGTGAAGCGTACCTCCAAGAAGAGCCAACTGTGGAGCTGTTCCAGGATTTCTTCCATCTGAACCGGCGCACCGAATTTGTAGACGGACCCAATATTGAACTCGGTGGCATCTCCATTCAAAAAAGAAAAGAGGTTGAATTTCCTCATGCCAAGCTGCACAGTCACCCCAAAGAGTGGAATCAAACTTGGTTCTACTGTAAAGACACCTCCCCTGAAGACGAAAATCCTCTGCCGGGTTACCGGGCCCACCGGCTTGCCAATACTCATCCACTTCCACAACGCCTAAGTGCCTAGGAACAGGCCCAGTATGCACCTCAACTCGCCAAGCTGAGAGCCTTCTTGGCCAACGGTTTAACAGGTGTAGACTTTGTCCGTTGTTGGATATCTTGGAGCATCTTGCCGTTAAGTCGCCGCTCCGACTTAATGTGCGAGTATACTGGTGAAGTAGAGGACTCCCAACGTCATATCAACATTCAGCTAACCGATGAAGAGGTCACTGAGGCGGTCAAGAAGATATTGAATGAATCGGAAGCTGTGTGTCGCTAAACCGGACTAGACCCCTTTTACACACAGAACAAACTGCCTCCTGTGAGTATTGTTCCACCGCTTTACCCTTGATATCTTTAGACTGTACAACCCTTGAATACCCTTCTTTTTACTTTTAAACAGGGTGATGATCCATTTTGGAAGAAGAAACCTCAAGAGAAAGCGGCAAAAACTGCCCGCCCTAAAACCAAAGCCGTCAAGAAAACCACAAAGCGGAAAGCACCTGAACGCATCAGTATGGAACTGGACGACGACCCAGATGAACCGGAAGTTGAGGTAGAACTTGATTCACTTGGCTCCCTTTTCATGCATCTCATTGACAATGATATTTATCAGGAGGACGTGGAGGGCAGCCAAGCTGACGATGTAGAGGTAATTATCCTTTCCTCCGGTTCAGACTCTATGCCAACACAAAAAATCCGTCAAGCGGTCCGGAAAGTAAGCTTTTCTCATCCTCTTGCTCACTAGGATCCAACATTTATTTGGAAGACGCAGCAGCATGAGGCTCGCCGCACAACCCGGCACAGCGGCCAAAAGGTCACTTCGGCCGGTTTACCTGACACCCCTGTTCGAAAGCGCTGATCTGAGGTCTCACCCACTTCTGACAATTCTTATCCCAAGGCAGGCTATTTCTGACAACCTCTTAATCCGTCCAATTCAAATTATCAGGTGACACCTCCTTCATCCTCTGGCGAGTCAACAGTGACCCAACTTCCTCCTCTCAAAACTGTAGCTGGGTAAGTACTTCAATCCCTTCTTTTGATGTTTTCATACTTTATATACTATGCTTAATTTTCACATCTTTTTTTGTTTTAGAGCCAAAGCCAGACCCAGCAAAAAGGCTCGGGTGACCAATCCGCCCGAAGACTAGATAGTTCTTGAACCGGAGCAAGCGGCTGGACCGGAGGGTCCAAATCCAAATCCTGAAGCTACCTTTGATGAACCACCCCCTCAAGATCACAATATTGATGAACAACCAGAAGTTGATACTGCTGTACTTGATGATGAACCGGCAAATCCCATCCGGGCTGACGATAGACCTTCTAGTCCGGTGAAAGCTACTGACACCCCATCAACTCCAGAAAAGACTATTGGAGACAAAGAAGGCGATGTTATCATTACCGGTATGAGCCACAGCTCTCCTGGCCATCTTGTTATATTGGCGAAACATAGTGCAAGGAAGAGCGTGCTGCCCTGGAAAAAGGCAAATGGAGCACCGACTTGTCAAGTTACGCCCATCTCAGTGCTCAAGAACTCCACTCCGGTTTTCTAAACCGCCTGTACTCAAACCTTGATTATGAAGCCGGTTTGGTGAACCTGATGAAAGAACGTTATGAGGTATTTTCATCACTTTTCCTTTCTTAAATCCAAAGTACAAATATCATCCCAAGTAGCCCCCAAGGGCCTGTTTATGATGGCAATCATAAACCGGGACTTTGTAATATCTTTATCCTTGCATGCTGATCCTCCATATGTCAATTGATATTTGGAAATAAACCGGTACTCTATCATTGTATTCATGTAGTTTCCATCGGTGTAGCCCCCAAGGGCCGGTTTAGCTTTGCAAGGTAAACCGGGTCTTGAACCAATGCGTCAACTTTGAACAGATGTACATTAGCCCCCAAGTGTTAAGGATAATGCTTGCATTGTACTTGAGACTTCTGAAAAATATATTGATGATAGAGTAAATAGGCATTAGCCCCCAAGTACAAAGTGCATAACTTGTTATACGCTTGGTACTTCATAACCTGTCTTTATGATATATCTCACCTTTGTAGGCTGAGCTGAATAAGAAGGATGCTCAAACCACGGACCTTCAAGAGAATGTTAGATCTCAACAAACAGAGGCTGCCAAAGCCAAAGAAGAGCTGACCAATGCCTTAGCAGCTATGGAGAAGCTGAAGGAAACCTTTGACAAAGAGCGTGCAGACTGGGAGACAGAAAATCCTGGTTTAACAAAGAGGGCCGTGGACGCAGAGGCAACCCTGAAGCCGGTGGTTGAAGAACTGACCGGCTTAAAGCGACAGATTAACGCCATGACTTCTGCTGTGTTTGGTAAGTACCCTCTCATGCAGATTGTGTAATTCATAAGATCTTATCAACAACCGGTTTACTGATGCTTAACCATGACAGGGACCCGCATTGCTCATATGGGCTCTGACATGCGGATGAAACTTAAAGCGGCCTACACCTTGACAGAACAGCTGTTCTCTGGATCCTAGCGAGCCATTTGCACTGCAGCTTATAACAAGCCTCTGCCATCGCTGATAAAAGAAACTATTGAAAAGCTAGCCATGCTACCTGCCCGGATCAACGAACTGAAGAGATCAGCCGCAAGATCAGGAGCGCTGACCGCGCTAATCCGGGCCAAGGCATGGATTCCGGATCTTGAACCGGCAGATGTCATCAAAGGGTATCCTGGTGTGAAAGAAGATGGCTCAGACTTCAATAACGACGAACTCCGAAGGCTCACAAAGGAGATGCGACCAATAGCAAGCAAACTGGCGGAGGACACAGATCTATCTCATTTTCAACCAGTTTATGATGCTGAGGGAAAAAGACAGCCCGCGTTGATCCATAATGTTGAAGATTTTGTGCCACCAATCCGTAAGCATACTTACGCTCCTGACATTGACCCCTCCAATCTTATCCATGAAGCGGCCATTTTCAAGCCTTAACTGGAATCGATTGGTCAATGGTTGATTTCCAGCATCTGGGGAGGGATGAAGAGAATGTGACTGATAACCCACAAGTATAGGGGATCGCAACAACTTTCGAGGGTAGAGTATTCAACCCAAATTTATTGATTCGACACAACGGGAGCCAAAGAATATTCTCAAGTATTAGCAGCTGAGTTGTCAATTCAAGCACACCAGGAAACTTAGTATCTGCAGCAAACTGTTTAGTAGCAAAGTAATATGATAGTGATGGTAATGGTAACAAAAGAGTAATGAAAGCAAAGTAATATTTTTGGTATTATGTAGTGATTGTAACAATAGCAACGGGAAAGCAAATAAGCATAAACCAGTATATGGAAAGCTCGTAGGCATTGGATCAATGATGGATAATTATGCCGGATGTGGTTCATCATGTAACAGTCATAACATAGGGTGACACAGAACTAGCTCCAATTCGTCAATGTAATGTAGGCATGTATTCCAAATATAGTCATACGTGCTTATGGAAAAGAACTTGCATGACATCTTTTGTACTACCCTCCCGTGGCAGCGGGGTCCTAATGGAAACTAAGGGATATTAAGGCCTCCTTTTAATAGAGAACTGGAACAAAGCATTAGCACATAGTGAATACATGAACTCAAACTACGGTCATCACCGGTAAGTATCCCGATTATTGTCACTTCGGGGTTAACGGATCATAATACATAATAGGTGACTATAGACTTGCAAGATAGGATCAAGAACTCTCATATATTGATGAAAACATAATAGGTTCAGATCTGAAATCATGGCACTCGGACCCTAGTGACAAGCATTAAGCATAGCAAAGTCATAGCAACATCAATCTCAGAACATAGTGGATACTAGGGATCAAACCCTAAATAAACTAACTCGATTACATGATAAATCTCATCCAACCCATCACCGTCCAGCAAGCCTACGATGGAATTACTCACGCACGGCGGTGAAGAATCATGAAATTGGTGATGGAGGATGGTTGATGATGACGACGCCGACGAATCCCCCTCTCCGGAGCCCCGAATGGACTCCAGATCAGCCCTCCCGAGAGGTTTTAGGGCTTGGCGGCGGCTCCGTACCTTAAAACGCGATGATTTCTTCTCTCTTATTTTTTCTCCCCGAAAGCAGTTATATAGAGTTGGAGCTGGAGTCGGGAGGTCTCCAGGGGGCCCACGAGGTAGGGGGTGCGCCCTAGGGGGGGCGCCCCCCACCCTCGTGGCAAGGGTGTGGGCCCCCTGGTCTTCATCTTTGGCGAGGATTTTTTATTATTTATTGTAAGATATTTCGTGGAGTTTCAGGTCATTCCAAGAACTTTTGTTTTCTGCACATAAAAGAACATCATGGCAATTCTGCTGAAAACAACGTCAGTCCGGGTTAGTTCCATTCAAATCATACAAGTTAGAGTCCAAAACAAGGGAAAAAGTGTTTGGAAAAGTAGAAACGAAGGAGACGTATCAACTCCCCCAAGCTTAAACCCTTGCTTGTCCTCAAGCAATTCAGTTGACAGACTAAAAGAAATAAAGAAAAACTTTTACAAACTCTGTTTGCTCTTGTTGATATAAATATGTCAAGCTAGCATTCAAGTTTTCAGCAAAGATTATAACTAACCATATTTGCAATAATTCTCAGGTCTCATGATTACCCATATCAATAGCATAATCAACTAGCAAGCCATAATAATAAATCTCGGATGACAACACTTTCTCAAAACAGTCATAATATGATATAACAAGATGGTATCTCGCTAGTCCTTTCTGAGACCGCAAAACATAAATGCAGAGCACCTTTAAAGATCAAGGACTGACTAGACATTGTAATTCATGGTAAAAGAGATCCAATCATAGTCACACCCAATGTAAACTAACAATAATGAATGCAAATGACAGCGGTGCTCTCCAACTGGTGCTTTTGAATAAGAGGGTGATGACTCAACATAAAAGTAAATTGATAGGCCCTTTGCAGAGGGAAGCAGGGATTTGTAGAGGTGCCAGAGCTCGGTTTTGAAATAGAGGTGAATAACATTTTGAGCGTTATACTTCCATTGTCAACATAACAACCAAGAGATGGCGATATCTTCCATGCTACACACATTATAGGCGGTTCCCAAACAGAATGGTAAAGTTTATACTCCCCCTCCACCAACAAACATCAATCCATGGCTTGCTCGAAACAACGAGTGCCTCCAACATACATCAGGTCCCAGGGGGAGTTTTGTTTTGCAATTATTTTTGATTTAGTTTGCACAAAGCATGGGACTGGGCATCCCGGTGACCAGCCATTTTCTCGTGAGTGAGGAGCGGAGTCCATTCCTCTTGAGAATAACCCGCCTAGCATGGAAGATACAGACAACCCTAGTTGATACATGAGCTATTCGAGCATACAAAACAGGATGATTATTTGAAGGTTCAGAGTTTGGCACATAGAAATTTACTTGGAACGGCAGGTAGATACCCCATATAGGAAGGTATAGTGGATTCATCTAGAATAACTTTGGGGTTTAAGGGATTGGATGCACAAGCAATATTCCCGCTTAGTACAGGTGAAGGCTAGCAAAAGACTGGGAAGCGACCAACTAGAGAGCGACAACAGCCATGTACATGCATTAAAATTAATAAACATTGGATGCAAGCATGAGTAGGATATAATCCACCATGAACATAAATATCGTGAAGGCTATGTTGATTTGTTTCAACTACATGCGTGAACATGTGCCAAGTCAAGTCACTTAAATCATTCAGAGGAGGATACCACCCTATCATACTACATCATAACCATTTTAATAGCATGTTGGCATGCAAGGTAAACCATTATAACTCATAGCTAATCAAGCATGGCACAAGCAACTATGATCTATAATTGTCATTGCAAACATGTTTATTCATAACAAGCTGAATCAAGAACGATGAACTCATCATATTTACAAAAACAAAAGAGGTCGAGTTCGTACCAGCTTTTCTCATCTCAGTCAGTCCATCATATATCATCATAATTGCCTTTCACTTGCACGACCGAACGATGTGAATAATAATAAGAGTGCACGTGCATTGGACCAAGCTGGAATCTGCGAGCATTCAATAAACAGGAGAAGACAAGGCAATATGGGCTCTTTGTTAAATCAACAATAAAGCATATAAGAGCCACTTCAACAGTTTAATCATGGTCTTCTCCTACTGACCCCCAAAGAAAGAAAAGAAATAAAAATATTTACACGGGAAAGCTCCCAACAAGCAAAAGAAGAACAGGAAATATTTTTTTGGGTTTTCTTTTTAATTACTACTACAAGCATGGAAAGTAAATTAATTAAAAGCTACAACTAATTTTTTGGTTTTTTTCTTAAGGTTTATTAAACACACAAGAAGAAAGCATAAAAGGAAATAAACTAGCATGGATGATACAATGAAAAAGTATGAGCACCGACATCTAGCAATGAGTGTGTGTGTGAACATAAATGTAATGTCGGTGAGAAATACGTACTCCCCCAAGCTTAGGCTTTTGGCCTAAGTTGGTCTATGGCCACGGCTGGGCTGGCGGATATCCATAATAATAGTTGGGGTCGTACTGCGATGAGGAAGAAGAAGGCTCCGATTGCCACTGGCTGGCAATCATCTCCGGATCCCACTGATAGTTAGACTGTCGTGAAGGATCAAATTGTGGTTCCAGTTTTGGCTCCTCGGCTGGTGCAGGGTTCCGGTAGGCGTGGATATCCGTCAACGGAACAAGGTACGTGCCTACAGTCAAATCAAACAAAGAAGGAGCAGGCAAGCTAATAGTCTCAGGATGATGTTTATTAAAGAACAATTGATATTTAAGCTCTCCTGCCCTATTCTTAATAATAAAATCATGTGCCACTATACTTTTATAATCCAGATAAACACGAGGCAGCACTTTTTCTTCCTTCTCAGCATGCCTAATAGGTATGTTAAAATGTGCAGCTAGGCGTGTAGCATAGATGCCTCCAAAGATGGGGCCCTTTGTACGGTTCAGACTTAACCGTTTAGCAATAATACTGCCCATACTAAAAGTGTTATCACTGTATAAACCGTGGAGCAGAATAATTATATCAGGGATACTAAGGTTTCCACAGTTTCCGCGTCCAATTAAGCAACGACTAGAAAATAATGCAAAGTAACATAAAATAGGAAAATGTATGCTAGTGATTCGTGCATCGGAAACCTTCCTAGTTTCTCCTACAGTGATAGTATCAATAAACCCCTCCACATCATTATGATGTGGTTCTTCTGTCTTGCCCCCAAAAGGGACTAAACAAATCTGACAGAATTCATAAAGTGACATCTCCATATGCTCATCATATAAATGAAACTCCACCGTAGGTGGTGAGTTCCTAGAATGAAAATGAAAGTTTTGCACAAAGGTATTTGTGAGTAAGAGATATTGATCGCATTGGTCGTGGAGGAAAGAGGTGAGGCCTGCATTATGAGCCAATTCATGGAAATATTCATAAATTCCGGCTGCTCTCAAGAAATCCTCGGAAGGCCATTCACACGCCCGAACCTCCGCGGTGCGCAACAAATTATACTTAGGCTTCGGTGCCTTTTCCTTCGAGCTTTGGCTCAATGAGCCCCTCAATAATCTCCTCATCATTTTCTGAAAAATTCTGAAATTTTTAGTAACTTCAAAATAAAAGTAAACCAAACTCAATAATATTGATAGCAACTACTCCTACAAGTGCCTAGAGCCTATATCATGCATCAAAACTACTTTTGACCATATAAATTTGACATGCAAGCTCAAGAACAGGGTCACCTAAGCAGCAAAAATTTGCAATGAATAAAGCACTAGAACAAAAACTAATTGGACCAATGGAGGAGTCACATACCAAGGAACAATCTCCCCAAGCAGTTTTGTGAGAGGTGCTTTGAGCAAGGAGATCGAAAATGGCAGCAAAGAGGGCTGACTCGTGCTTGAGTTGGTTTTTCGTGTTTGTGGGAGGAAGAAGAGGATGGGTGCAGGAATAAGTGGAGGAGGGCCACGTGTCAAAACCGGCGGATCTCGGGTAGGGGGTCCCGAACTGTGCGTCTAGGCCGGATGGTAACAGGAGGCAAGGGACACGAAGTTTTACCCAGGTTCGGGCCCTCTCGATGGAGGCAAAACCCTACGTCCTGCTTGATTAATATAGATGATATGGGTAGTACAAGAGTAGATCTACCACGAGATCGAGGAGGCTAAACCCTAGAAGCTAGCCTATGGTATGATTGTTGATGTGTACGTTGTCCTACGGACTAAAACCCTCCGGTTTATATAGACACCGGGTAGGGTTAGGGTTACATAGAGTCGGTTACAATGGTAGGAGATCTGCATATCCGTATCGCCAAGCTTGCCTTCCACGCCAAGGAAAAGTCCCTTCCGGACACGGGACGAAGTCTTCAATCTTGTATCTTCATAGTCCAGGAGTCCGGCTGAAGGTATAGTCTGGCCATCCGGACACCCCCTAATCCAGGACTCCCTCAGTAGCCCCTGAACCAGGCTTCAATGACGACGAGTCCGGCGCACATATTGTCTTTGACATTGCAAGGCGAGTTCCTCCTCCAAGCACTTCTTAGAAGATTTTGAACACAAAGATAGTGTCCGACTCTGCAAAATAAGTTTCCACATATTGCCATAGAGAGAATAATATTTACACAAATCTAATCTGCTGACGTATTCCGTAGTGTGACATCACACCATGGCCAAGCTTTTATTCGAACCGTTTTACTGTCCCATCTCAGCGTGTTATGCGAGGCGGTTTCCTTGGCACGTCTTGTTAAAGCAGAGATCGTGTCCCCTTATTCCGGGATTCTCATCAATATGGGCGTGGGTAACCCAACCGCTTCTAGGACTCCTAGATTATAGGCAAGTCCAAACGGACACGGAGAGGACGCTTGATATTCACCCTCTTTATAAAGGGGACAAGGTTTTTATTTTTCCCTCCCGTGCTCAATCGAATCCTTCCCCCACCTCAAGCTCAAACGCCCGAAGTTCAGGTCAGGCGCCCCGAACCTTCAGTCATGTCCGGATCTAGCCTTCAAGGCTGATGGATGCCTTCCACCGTCACGGAAGAACACATCAAGAAGTTGAGGGAGGCCAGATATCTGACCGCCGAGATTTTGCATCGGCTACCTCCCCGAGGGCAGGCTGTCCCCACCCCCGAATCTAACGAGAACGTCGTGTTCGTTTCCCACTTCCTCCGAGGCCTAGGCCTTGCCCTGGATCCTTTCGTTAGGGGTTTGATGTTTTACTACGGGCTAGATTTTCATGATCTAGCTCCGAACTCCTTTCTTCATATCACGACATTTATTATCGTGTGCGAGGCCTTCCTCCGGGTTACCCCTCACTTTGGCCTATGGCTCAAGACCTTTCAAGTGAAGCCGAAGCTGGTCGAGGGGCAACATACAACGTGTGGAGGTGCCGCAATACGCAAGATGACGGGAGCTCCGTGGCCCAAAGGTTCCATCCCAGAGGTGTCTGAATTGTGGCAACAGGAGTGGTTCTACATCACGGCTCCTAGAAGTGCCAAGTGGGTGCCCCCCCTGTTTTCCGCTCGGGCCCCCACCACAACTGATGTCATGGATCAGTAGAGGTCTGAGCTGGGGGCCAGCCAAGGATATGCCTATACTGCAAGGCCGCATTCGAGATCTCTTCAATGGAGATTTCAGTTTGGTTGCGGTGATACAGGTCATGCTGGTTCATCAAGTCCAGCCTTGCAAACGCCGGCCTCTTCGCCTGTGGGAGTTCAACCCCGAGGGACCGTGTGCCATTCAAAATTTTCTCGGCCTGACGCACGAGGAGATGTACAAGTCATTCTTCGGACCTCAGACAGAGTGTCCGGAAATCACCGAGGACATGGGCCCGAGTAGTAACCGCACCGCCGAACAGGTAAGGCATCTTCCGGCCGAACATACTTTCTCTACTTTGTTACGAAGTTATTTCTGAGAGTTCGCTTTTTGACCAGGACTGGCTAACAAGGGCGAAGTTGATTCGGTGTTCGGCCCCCCTCCCTGAGGGTTTGGAAAATCCGGTATTGGAAAAGATGCTCCAGACCACACCTTACCCGGAGCCCTTGAAGGAAGATACCGTGGAGGATAATGCGGGCGGACGCGGGCCCCCAACGCTGCCCATCCTAGCCGAGGGAGCGAGCGTCTCCATGAGGGAAGGCGACCAGAAGAGGAAAAGGACTGCGGCCGGGGATTCGGAAACCAAAGCTTCCAAACGGGAGAAGAAGTCTCCCACACAGGGTCCTACCTCGGGGGGCGCTGTTGCCGCACAAAGTCTGCGGGGGGATCAATTCTCCCACGAGTCGTAAGTGACCCGAAATACCTTTAATAGTACAGATATGCCATTTTTCGTCTGAGAAAATAACCACCGCATATATTTTGCAGTTCGGGCCTTAGCCCCTCTCAAATGAGCTCATCTTCGGGGGATCTTCTTCCAGAGATGATGGAGAGCGAAACGCCTCCTCCGGACTCCTCCGCTCCAGAAGCGGGCGACCCTGAAGTGTCGTCGTGGAGGGCCTCTCCGAGTCTGGTGAGGCCAGAAGATAATCCCATTGGCCCCCGAAGCTCCCAGTGTCCAGCTCCCGAAGGAAGCAGACAAAAGAGTCCGGCCCCGTCCAGTGTGCGATCGGATGTTCTGAGGGAGTTGGTGGGGCGAGCGGCCATCTCAGATGAACACCGTGTGATGATGAATACGGTGATGGAGAGAATATCGTCCGCTGAAAGCGGATTGCATGAAGCTTTTATGAGTCTACTGACAGGCTTTGAGGTACGTAAAAGAATGTATGATAACCCTGCACATGTTAGGTGTGCCCTGTGTAGATAGTAGCCCCTGAGACTCTGGTTGTCGTCGGAAACGACGACGAACAGAGGATCATATTCCCAGGAAATAACCATACTGCCTTTATGTGCAGGTGATGGAAGCTCCGGTGGCTAGCTGGACTAGCGAGTTTGCCCATTTAGAACGGTAGTTGGATGCGGCAGACGCCGACATCGAGCTTGTTAACAAAAGGCTTGACAAGGCACAGGGTAAGTATCAATATCTGGTAAACGCCACATAGGAAGAGCAGCATAATGCCAGTATCTTAAATATGTTGTGACTGCAGATGGAGCTTCCACTATTGAAGCCTTGCGGGCAGAACTTGCCGAGCCAAAGAACAAGCGAGGTTAGGTAATGCGGCTGCTGTGAAGGCGGCCGAAGAGTTGCAAGCCGAGAAGGCCACGCATGGCGAGACCCAAGACAAGATGGCCAAGATGGCTGTGGAATTAAAAGCCGCCGCCGACCGGTGCCGGGTTCTTGAAAAGGAAAACCAAGCGAAGGCATCGGACCTTGAGAAGGCTGCTGCGACGAAAAAGGATCTCCGCTCTGCTATGAGGGCAAAGAAGGAGGAGCTGCGGGAAGCTGGGGATATTGTAGCTGGGAAATCCTTTATGTTGCGGAGGAAATTCGGAGATCCACGGTATGCTCCTCTGGATCAGCTGTGGAGTTCGGAGGATGTGTATATGGATTTGGCGGCGAGCGCTGCCGATGCGGCCAAGTACTTCCAGGGTCAGACAGACCGTGGAGTAGACCAGCTGTTTTGGAGACAATTCCATTCTCCCGAGCGTCCACTTTCATTGACTGACCAATTAGCCGAATGGGCCGAACTAAACAGGTTATCCGGACTCTCTATGAGGTCTGTTGTGGATCAGCTGTGGCCGGGAAGGTCAAAACCGAATAGCTATTTCACCTTGGTGCAGCAGGTCCTTGATGTGGTGCCGCACATTAATGCGATGAGGAGGTTGGCGTGCATAGAGGTCGCAAGGATGGCATTTGCCCGTGTTAAAGCATACTGGGCGGAGATGGATGTTACCACTGTTGCAGCGCGGGATTCGGCCATAGGTCGAAGGGCTGCCGAGCACTACTTTGAAGAATTTCTTGAGGGTGCTCGTTTGATAGAGACCCAGTGCTCAAAAAATATTATGTTTGAGTGATATGTAATCTCATTGTAAGCGAAATGCTTTTATAAGTTTTTATAAGGCTATTTTTATACTTTTGCCTGAAAGTAATATGATGCTTCCTGGGCGGCCGTTTATGTATACATGTGTATAACCTGAAAGATTGCAGCCGTCGGCTTCAACCCTCACGCATATAATGCGGAGGTGCTCACAAAAACATGCATTCACACTTAACCCAACGTCTTGGTCCTATTAAGGAGGTGATAGCGGAGCGAGCGAGGCAACCGGACTATAATGCTTTAGCACTTTCACTTAGCCATAGGAGTTTGACAGTGGGGCTACTAGATAGCCCCTGGTGGCTCCGCCCTCTCCCGATATCGGGGTGCGTACATGCCTGGACGGGAAACGGCCCTTCGTTAAGGCGGAGGAATTCTAACATTACCACAGGTCATCGAGTGGTTGACCAGTCTCACGCTATATCATGATAGTCAGTTTTCGGCTTTCTCTACTGAGGCGCTCGTCCGGATGAACCAGGGCACAATCGCAGTAGTTCTCCTAGTGCTACCTTAGCCGGCAAGGCGGAACGTAAGGCACCAAAACACAGGAGTCTGGCAAACCCAACATTTGACCAAAGACAATGATTCGGAGCTGATGCATATAGGGCCAAACTCACGACGCCGAATACTCCCTAAGGTATTCGGTCTTTGTGGTATAAACCGGGCCTAAATAGTGGCCTTTGTAAGAAGCCCCGTGTGTCCAGGTTCGTGCATTGTTCTGGCGTGGCCACATGCCAAGACGTCAGCATCCTTCTCAACGGTGGATATGTATCAACAAGAGACAGTAAAAACGGTTTACGCAGGGTCTTAATCTAAAAAGAATCCTTGGAGCGGGTCCCTGCTGCACGTCTGCGCCTGTGTCTCCGTTGTGCCGTATCCTGGACGGGTGTAGCACGATGATCATCTGTAAAAGAGAGGAAGTTAAGTGAAAAAGTTGTCGTGCAAAAGGATAGTTTTTAAAGAAACCATGTATAATTCAAGATGATAAGAAATTGCCACTTGTGTTCTCGTTGAGCCCCTTGTATTGACAAATAGGGGTATGACCACTTATTTCCGTATAAATAGTGGCGGCGGACTTGATTAGTTGTATCTGAGGTCTTGACGACCTATTGGATTCTTTCATTTGTCCGGGCGCCTTTAGTGTGCGGCGGCCAAGGCAGCCTCACTCTCTTCGGCGTGCAGAGATCGCTTGATATTTCCGTGCACTGTAATAATGCCACGTGGACCGGGCATCTTGAGTGTGAGGGAGGCATAGTGTGGTATTGCATTAAAGCGGGCGAAAGCTTCGCGTCCGAGCAGTGCTTGATAGCCACTTTGAAACGGAGCAATGTGGAAAGTTAAATGCTCGCGACGGAAGTTATCGGGGGAGCCGTATGTAACTTGTAGTAGGAGGGAGCCCGTACAACAAGCCCCCTGGGCCTGGCGTTACTCCTTTAAAGGTAGTATTGCTGTGGCGAATTTGTGTTGTGTCTAGCCCCATCCCGCCGATTCTATCCTGATATATTAGGTTTAGGCTACTGCCGCCGTCCATCAAGACCCTTGTGAAGTGATATCCGCCAATTACAGGGTCTAATACCAGGGCAGCCCATCCTGCGTGTCGGATACCTACTGAGTAATCGCGATGGTCGAAAGTGATCGGTTGAGATGTCCAGTGGCAGGACTTCATGGTGATAGGCACTTGGGTATACTTTCCTTGATTACGTGTAACACGTTTACTATTTTGACTTCTGGTGGAAATTGCTTTTGTTCCCCCGTGTCTTGCTTGGGGGGCTCGTCCTCGTCTTCACTTGGTGTATCCTCCCCCTTGTGTACGGCGTTGAGCTTGCCGGACTGCTTGAAGACCCAACATTCTCTGTGGGTATGATTAGCAGGTTTACCAGGGTTACTATGAATCTGACATACTTGGTCCAGAATTTTATGGAGGCTGGACAGTTCGTCCCTGGTGCCTTTAGGGGGCGTCTTTTGACCTGGCCGAGAGCTTTTGAATCCGACATTTAGTGCCGTGCCCTTCATGTTGTCTTCTTTATTCCGGTGTTTGTTATTGCTGTTGCGCCATGATTTCCCGTTTCCATCTCTAACTTCAGATGTACTGGGGTCGCTGGTGCTGCATCTGGCTAGCCAGCTGTCCTCACCCGCGCAAAAGCGGGTCATGATGTTTGTTAGTGCGGCCATCGTTCTCGGCTTATTTTGGCCGAGGTGTCTGGCGAGCCATTCGTCACGGACGCTATGCTTGAAAGCTGCCAAGGCTTCGACGTCTGGACAGTCGACAATCTGGTTCTTTTTAGTAAGAAACCCGTTCCAAAGCTTTCGGGCTGACTCTCTGGGCTGTTGAGTTATGTGACTCAAATCGTCCGCATCCGGAGGTCGGACATAAGTCCCTTGAAAATTTGCCCGAAAGGCATCTTCGAACTCTTCCCAACTTCCAGTGGAGCTTTCGGGGAGGCTTTTGAGCCAGTGACGAGGTGGCCCTTTAAGCTTGAGGGGTAAGTACTTGATGGCGTGGAGATCATCTCCTCGAGCCATATGGATGTGAAGGATGTAGTCCTCAATCCAGATCCCAGGGTCTGTTGTCCCATCGTATGCCTCTATGTTTACGGGCTTGAATCCCTCTGGAAATTCATGGTCCAGCACCTCATCGGTGAAACATAGGGGGTGTGC
This sequence comes from Triticum urartu, assembly GCF_003073215.2. Taxonomy (NCBI): domain Eukaryota; kingdom Viridiplantae; phylum Streptophyta; class Magnoliopsida; order Poales; family Poaceae; genus Triticum; species Triticum urartu. The sequence goes on along the minus strand of NC_053025.1, from coordinate 494,186,175 downwards.
GGTACCCCTGTAGCTGGGTGTACCGCGTTGTTCAGATGTTTGTTGTGTTGCATTGTATGCTGGGGCGCGCTTGCGTGGTCCATAGATGGATCTTGTTGCGCCGTCCTTTGGGTGCGAGCCCTTGCATGGATCGCGTATTGTATTGTGAGCGGCATTGTATGCTGCTCTATGTTGGTAAAGGGGTCGTCTGTCTGACTAGGTGGCTGCTTTGATATTTGGTTGTGGGGGGTCTGAGGCCTCCTCATCAAATTCAGGTAGCAGCTTCCGCTTTGGGTAGCTCTTGGAAGGGTGATTGTCGCCGTACCTTGCTGCAGTGTTGAGTATTTTACTCCATCTGATTTGGTGTGTGTCTTGCGCAGCCTTGAGCCTTTGCTTCTGCTTTCTCAGACTCCTCGCGGTGGCAACAAGCCTTTTACGGGCAGTCTGCTGCTCCGGATGCCTGTCCGGCGTTATGTTGTCGGGACCATGATCCTTGATAGGATTTTTTTTGTTTGGTTTGATTATCCGGATTGCCGTTGTCCAGCAGCGGTTCGCCCTGCTCCAGCGCTGGGTCTGTGTGATCGCTATTTCTGTCGGGGCGGGATTTGGGGTGGCGCTTGCATCGCCGCTTTGACTGCTTTTCGAGGTAACAAGCCTTCGGTGCGTCCTTCCGCTCCTCGTCGTCGTCTTTTGGTGCATCCACCATGTATACGTCATGTGACGAGGTGGCGCTCCAGGGCCCAATAGGCGCTGGTTCTTCATCGTCTCCTTCATCGGTGTCCATACCGTCGATGTCTTTGGAGTCGAGGTCGAGCATGTCGGTTAAGTCGTCGACAGTGGCTACAAAGTGGGTGGTGGGTGGGTTTTGAATTTCTGGATCGTCCGTACCCCAACCTTGCTGACCGTAGTCCAGCCAGGGCTCTCCTGATAAAGAGAGAGAGACTTTAGTGACTTCAGGATATCGCCGAAAGGCGAGTGCTGAAAGATGTTTGCGGCAGTGAACTCCATGATCGGCACCCAATCGGATTTGATCGGCAGGGGCGCGGAGGGTTCGGAGTCCGGAGAGGAGTCCGGCTCCTTGGAGTCACGAGTCTCGCAGAGTACGGGGCTGGTGCTTGGCTCAATCGCCGTTGGGGTCGCAGCCCCTGAGGTGGCGTCCAACCGCCCATCCTCGATCGGCGCAGTTGGCTCTGAATTAAGGGTCGGAGCCGATGCGGGTGCAGCCTCCAGGGCACTGTTCGGCGGCAGAGCTAGATCATGCTCGTCATGACAGTGCGACGCGCTCGGCAGTGGCTCGAATCTGTCGAAGATCAAGTCCCCGCAGATGTCAGCCATGTAGTTTAAATTTCCAAATCTGACCTGACGGCCAGGGGCGTAGCTTTCGATCTGCTCCAGACGGCCAAGCGAATTGGCCCGCAGTGCGAAGCCACCGAAGACGAAGATCTGTTCGGGGAGGAAGGTCTCACCCTGGACTGCATCGCTATCAATGATCGTAGGAGCCATCGAGCCTGACGGCGACGACATGGAGGAACTCTCAATGAAAGCACCAATGTCGGTGTCAAAACCGGCGGATCTCGGGTAGGGGGTCCCGAACTGTGCATCTAGGCCGGATGGTAACAGGAGGCAAGGGACACGAAGTTTTACCCAGGTTCGGGCCCTCTCGATGGAGGTAAAACCCTACGTCCTGCTTGATTAATATTGATGATATGGGTAGTACAAGAGTAGATCTACCATGAGATCGAGGAGGCTAAACCCTAGAAGCTAGCCTATGGTATGATTGTTGATGTGTACGTTGTCCTACGGACTAAAACCCTCCGGTTTATATAGACACCGGGTAGGGTTAGGGTTACATAGAGTCGGTTACAATGGTAGGAGATCTGCATATCCGTATCGCCAAGCTTGTCTTCCACGCCAAGGAAAAGTCCCTTCCGGACATGGGACGAAGTCTTCAATCTTGTATCTTCATAGTCCAGGAGTCCGGCTGAAGGTATAGTCTGGCCATCCGGACACCCCCTAATCCAGGACTCCCTCAGCCACAGTGGGCCCATGAGGTAGGGGGGCGCACCCTCCACCCTCGTGGCAAGGTGGTTGGCCCCCTGGTGTGTTCTTTGTTCCATAAATCCTCAAATATTCTAGAAAAAAATCATATTTAATTTTAAAGGCATTTGGAGAACTTTTATTTTTTAGGTATTTTTATATTGCACGGATAATCAGATAACAGACAGGAAATTATTTATTTTTACTTTATTTCAACTAAATAACAGAAAGTATAGAGAGGGTACAGAAGGTTGTGCTTCTAGTTTCATCCATCTCATGCTCATCAAAAGGAATCCACTAACAAGGTTGATCAAGTCTTGTTAACAAACTCATTCCGAATAACATGGAACCGGAGAAATTTCGAATAGCACTAGGTTACCTCAACGGGGATATGCTCATCCCCAATAATAAGTATATCATATTTCTTCTTGACAGTAGGAAGAGGAAACTCAAAACCTCCAAATATAATCGATGGAATTTTTCCGATAGAATTGATAATATGAACTTGAGGTTGTTTCCTTGGAAAGTGTACCGTATGATCATTACCATTAACATGAAAAGTGACATTGCCTTTGTTGCAATCAATAACAGCCCCTGTAGTATTAAGAAAAGGTCTTCCAAGAATAATAGATACACTATCGTCCTTGGGAATATCAAGAATAACAAGGTCCGTTAAAATAGTAACGTTTGCAACCACAACAGGCACATCCTCACAAATACCGACAGGTATAGCAGTTGATTTATCAGCCTTTTGCAAAGATATTTCAGTAGGTGTCAACTTATTCAAATCAAGTCTACGATATAAAGAGAGAGGCATAACACTAACACCGACTCCAAGATCACATAAAGCAGTTTTAACATAGTTTCTTTTAATGGAGCATGGTATAGTAGGTACTCCTGGATCTCCAAGTTTCTTTGGTATTCCACCCCTAAAAGTATAATTAGCAAGCATGGTGGAAATTTCAGCTTCTGGTATCTTTCTTTTATTTGTAACAATATCTTTCATGTACTTAGCATAAGGATTCATTTTGAGCATATCAGTCAATCGCATACGCAAAAAGATAGGTCTAATCATTTAAGCAAAGCGCTCAAAATCCTCATCATCCTTTTTCTTGGATGGTTTGGGAGGAAAAGGCATGGGTTTCTGAACCCAAGGCTCTCTTTCTTTACCATGTTTCCTAGCAACAAAGTCTTTCTTATCGTAACGTTGATTCTTTGATTGTGGGTTATCAAGATCAACAGCATGTTCAATTTCTACATCATTATCATTACTAGGTTGAGCATTATTATGAACATCATCATTAACATTTTCATTAGGTTCATGTTCATTGCCAGATTGTGTTTCAGCATCAGACATAGATATACCATTTGGATTATCAGGTGGTTCAGCAATAGGTTCACTAGAAGTTTGCATAGTTCTATCATTTTTGTTTTTCTTCCGTTTAGAAGAACTAGGTACATCAATTTTATTTCTCTGATTATCTTGCTCAATTCTCTTAGGGTGACCTTCAGGATACAAAGATTCCTGAGTCATTCTAACAGTTCTAGTAGCCACTTTAATAGCATAATCATTTTTCTTACTATTCATCTCATTGAGAAATTCTTTTTGAGCTTTAAGTACTTGTTCTACTTGAGTGGTAACCATAGAAGCATGTTTACTAATAAGTTTAAGTTCACCTTTGACATTAGCCATATAATCACCCAAGTGTCCAAGCATATTTGAATTGAATTTTAGTTGTCTACCAAAATAAGCATTAAAGTCTTCTTGCTTAGCCATAAATTTATCGAACTCATCTAAGCATGGGCTAGAAATTTTATAAGAGGGATTTCAGCTTTATCATATCTATAGAGAGAATTTACCTTTACTACCTGTGTCGGGTTATCGAGGTCTGGAGGTTCTTCAATAAATAGAGGATTAAGATCATATGTTTCTTCAATAGGCTGTAAATTAAGACCATGTGTTTCTTCAATAGGAGGTAAATTCTTAACATCTTCAGCTTTAATACCTTTTTCTTTCATAGATTTCTTTGCCTCTTGCATATCTTCAGGACTGAGAAATAGAATACCCCTCTTCTTTGGAGTTGGTTCAGGAATTGGCTCCGGAGATGTCCAATTATTTTCATTTGTCAACATATTATTCAATAGAATTTCAGCTTCATCCGGTGTTCTTTTCCTGAAAAGAGAACCGGCACAACTATCCAGGTAATCTTCGGAGGCATCGGTCATTCCATTATAAAAGATATCAAGTATTTCATTTTTCTTAAGAGGATGATCAGGAAAAGCATTAAGTAACTTGAGAAGCCTCCCCCAAGCTTGTGGGAGACTCTCTTCTTTAATTTGCACAAAGTTGTATATTTCTTTTAAAGCAGCTTGTTTCTTATGAGCAGGGAAATATTTAGGACCGAAGTAGTAAATCATATCTTGGGGACTACGCACACAACCAGGATCAAGAGAATTAAACCATATCTTAGCATCACCCTTTAATGAGAACGGAAATATTTTAAGGATATAAAAGCAGCGAGATCTCTCATCATTAGTGAACATGGTGGCTATATCAATTAATTTAGTAAGATGTGCCACAACAGTTTCAGATTCATAGCCATGAAAAGGATCAGATTCAACCAAAGTAATTATATCAGGATCAACAGAGAATTCATAATCCTTATCAGTAACACAGATAGGTGAAGTAGCAAAAGCAGGGTCAGGTCTCATCCTAGCATTTAGAGATTGCTTGTTCCATTTAGCTAATAACCTTTTGAGTTCATATCTATCTTTGCAAGCTAAAATAGCTAAAGAAGCTTCTTGATCAAATAAATAACCCTCGGGAATAACAAGTGATTCTTCATCATCACTTTCATCATCATAATCAGATTCAATATTTTCAATCTCTCTAGCCCTAGCAAGTCGTTCCTCGAGAAAATCACTAAGTGGCATAGTAGTATCAGGCATAGAGGTAGTTTCATCATAAATATCATGTATAGCAGAAGTAGCATCATCAATAACATGCGACATATCAGAACGAATAGCAGAAGCAGGTTTAGGTGTCGCAAGCTTACTCATAACAGAAGGTGAATCAAGTGCAGAGCTAGATGGCAGTCCCTTACCTCCCCTTGTAGTGGAGGGATAAATTTTTGTCTTAGCGTCTTTCAAATTCTTCATAGTGTCCAGCAGATATAAATCCCAAGTGACTCAAAGAATAGAGCTATGCTCCCCGGCAACGGCGCCAGAAATTATTCTTGATAACCCACAAGTATAGGGGATCGCAACATCTTTCGAGGGTAGAGTATTCAACCCAAATTTATTGATTCGACACAAGGGGAGCCAAAGAATATTCTCAAGTATTAGCAGCTGAGTTGTCAATTCAACCACACCTGGAAACTTAGTATCTGCAGCAAAGTGTTTAGTAGCAAAGTAATATGATAGTGATGGTAACGGTAACAAAAGAGTAATGAAAGCAAAGTAATATTTTTGGTATTATGTAGTGATTGTAACAATAGCAACGGGAAAGCAAATAAGCGTAAACCAGTATATGGAAAGCTCGTAGGCATCGGATCAATGATGGATAATTATGCCGAATGTGGTTCATCATGTAACAGTCATAACATAGGGTGACACAGAACTAGCTCCAATTCGTCAATGTAATGTAGGCATGTATTCCGAATATAGTCATACGTGCTTATGGAAGAGAACTTGCATGACATATTTTGTCCTACCCTCCCGTGGTAGCGGGGTCCTAATGGAAACTAAGGGATATTAAGGGATATTAAGGCCTCCTTTTAATAGAGAACCGGAACAAAGCATTAGCACATAGTGAATACATGAACTCCTCAAACTACGGTCATCACCGGTAAGTATCCCGATTATTGTCACTTCGGGGTTAACGGATCATAACACATAATAGGTGACTATAGACTTGCAAGATAGGATCAAGAACTCTCATATATTGATGAAAACATAATAGGTTCAGACCTGAAATCATGGTACTCGGGCCCAAGTGACAAGCATTAAGCATAGCAAAGTCATAGCAACATCAATCTCAGAATGTAGTGGATACTAGGGATCAAACCCTAACAAAACTAACTCGATTACACGATAAATCTCATCCAACCCATCACCGTCCAGCAAGCCTACGATGGAATTACTCACGCACGGCGGTGAGCATCATGAAATTGGTGATGGAGGATGGTTGATGATGACGATGGCGACGAATCCCCCTCTTCGGAGCCCCGAACTGACTCCAGATCAGCCCTCCCAAGAGGTTTTAGGGCTTGGTGGCGGCTCCGTATCGTAAAACGCGATGATTTCTTCTCTCTTATTTTTTTCTCCCCGAAAGCAGTTATATAGAGTTGGAGTTGGAGTCGGGAGGTCTCCAGGGGGCCCACGAGGTAGGGGGCGCCCCCACCCTCGTAGAAGGGGTGTGGGCCCCCTGGTCTTCATCTTTGGCGAGGATTTTTTATTATTTATTGTAAGATATTCCGTGGAGTTTCAGGTCATTCCGAGAACTTTTGTTTTCTGCACATAAAACAACATCATGGCAATTCTGCTGAAAACAACGTCAGTCCGGGGTAGTTCCATTCAAATCATACAAGTTAGAGTCCAAAACAAGGGCAAAAGTGTTTGGAAAGTAGATACGACAGAGACGTATCACTGACCGTGCAAGATGACCCTCAATCATCAAGCCGTCTCGATGAGGAATCCTAAACCGGTGGCCGGTTTACCAGTTGCAGTCTTCCACTCTTTGAAAACAATTATTCAATTTGGGATGTTTAAAGCGTCTTGTAATAGGATAGCATGAACACCTTTACCTGCCATGCCATCGAGCATGTTTGTTTTGCTTGATACCTGAAAACTTGTTCTGCCTTTGGGATCTATTTATGCATAGTCCATTATAATTTGTGTTCCTGCATATAAGAACTTGAAAGTGTCCTAGTGGTTTTACCACTGGATGGGTCATGATGCCCAAAAAAATATATACATAACTTGGATGGACAACCAAGATTTGTAAAAATAGATGATACCTATGACATACCTCGTTGGCTGACAGACTGTTTGTATAGTAAGGGTGAAAAACACCAATCCAGAGTGTTGATGACTCCTTGCCCTCTTGCCGGTTCATATAAAAACCAAGCCGGGCTATAATAGCCGCTGATTTGTTCGTATAATGCTGGTGACATCTAGTCAAAACCAAACCGGAGCAACGTACTGCCGGTTTAAAAACTGATCATGTACTGACAACTAAGCGTTGAAGGTCACGCCGGGTTGTACTAAACACCGGTTTATCAAAAAAATTCATAAATCCCTTATTAAAATATTATAAAAACAGCAAAGACAAAAGAAATATGCAAGGCTTTTCATGGGCTGCCAGGCCCTAAATCGTGGCTTTTCATGGGCTGCCAGGCCACTGAGTTAAACCATTTAGCAAAGCCTTTTAAGATGGACCTCAATCTTTAACCAATCACCATTTTAACTTTGACAAGTTCAGGATCCGTGAGATTGACTTGTCAAACATTCGATGGGTCATACTAGGTTTACCTGGACGGAGTGGCTTACTTAAAGAGGCAGGATAACCCGGGGTTTTAGGTGAATACACCTTGCTTCCAAGCCTGGCTTGATAGCCTACTACAAAGGTGCAATCTCGTTGTTCTTCGAGAAGCAAGGAGCCCCCAAGTAATATTTGAGCAATGCTCAGTGGTGACCTATGTTTGAGTTGTGCTTTATGAAACAGCCTCTCTTTGGTTCCACATAATTTCCTTTTGGCTTTTAAGCCTATCAAAAGGTGTAGCAATGGTGTAAGCACAACCAAGCCCCCTAGTGATTTGCCTTTTTGGTGTTAAGGCGATCAAGAGGTGTAGCTATGGTTCGAATACGGCCAAGCCCCCTAGTGATTCCCTTTTTATTTGTGTGGCTTTATGAGCCGGGTTAATAAAACTCCGCTTTGTAAGTAGAAGCCCCCATGGAACCACACATGATGTAACAAAGAAACAGAGACCCCGCTTTAACTGAGGCTCCAGTTTATTATATAATATATACATTGTGATAAGTATGTACATAAGAAGAGCTTGCGGCTCAAGTATAGTAAGGCCGAAGAAGAGCTATATTCCACGGCCGCTGAGTCTCTTCCTCTGATTTGCGTGAGTCTTTGTGCTCTCGAACATCGATGAGGTAGTATGACCCCTTGTGCAGATTTTTGCTGACCACAAAAGGTCCTTCCCAAGGTGGGGATAACTTGTGCATATCAGTTTGATCCTGGATGAGCTGGAGCACCAGATCGCCTTCTTGAAAAGTTCTGGTCTTAACCCGGGGCTGTGATAACGTCGGAGATCTTGTTGATAAATCGCCGAACGCGCTGCTGCTAAATCACGCTCCTCATCTAACAGGTGTAGTGAGTCCTGTCGTGCTTTCTCATTCTCAGCTTCAGCATAAGCCGTCACCCGGGGTGAGTCATGACGGATGTCACTAGGAAGAACTGCGTCTACTCCGTAAACCATGAAAAAAGGCGTGTAACCCGTAGATCTGTTTGGTGTGGTGTTGATACTCCATAATACAGAAGGTAACTCCTCCACCCAACAACCCGGTGTCCGCTTTAAAGGAACCATAAGCCGGGGTTTGGTACCTCTCAAAGTTTCTTGATTTGCTCTTTCTGCTTGACCATTAGACTGGGGATGAGCCACTGATGCTACATCAAGCCGGATGTGCTCACGTTGACAAAATTCCTCCATATCTCCTTTGGACAGATTAGTACCATTATCAGTTATAATGCTATGTGGAAAACCAAACCGGAATATCACCTTTTTGACGAATTGAACCGCCGTTGCTGCATCACACTTACTAACTGGCTCTGCTTCTACCCACTTGGTAAACTTGTCAACTGCCACTAACAGGTGGGTCTTTTTGTCCTTGGATCTCTTAAAGGGTCCAACCATATCGAGCCCCCAAGTTGCAAACGGCCAAGTAATTGGAATCATTCTCAACTCCTGAGCCGAAACATAAGCGCGGCGTGCAAATTTTGACAACCGTCACACCTTTTGACTAAATCCTCAGCATCAGCATGAGCCGTCAACCAATAGAAGCCGTGAAGAAAAGCCTTAGCCACCAAGGATTTTGAACCGGCGTGGTGACCACAATCTCCTTTGTGGATTTCTCACAAAATCTCACAACCCTCTTGAGGAGACACACAAAGCTGAATTGCTCCTGTGATGCTGTAACGATGTAACTCCCCATTGATTATGGTCATTGACTTGGATCGCCAGATTATCTGCTGGGCCAAGGTTTCATCCTCCGGTAACTCGCCCCAGTTCATGTAAGCCAAGTACGGAACTGTCCAATCCGGTATAACATGCAAAGCTGCCACGAATTGGGCCTCCGAGTCAGGAATAGCCAACTCCTCCTCTGTGGGTATCTTGACCGGCGAATTATGCAGTACATCGAGGAAGACATTAGGTGGCACCGGTTTACGCTGAGAGCCTAGACGACTTAAAGCGTCCGCCGCTTCATTCTTTCGCCGGTCAATATGGTCAACTTGATAGCCCTTGAAATGACCAGCCACTATGTCCACCTCTCGTCGATATGCAGCCACGAGTGGGTCCTTAGAATCTCAAGTGCCAGATACCTGTTGAGCCACCAGGTCTGAGTCACCGAAGCACTTAACCAGGTTTAAGTTAATCTCCTTAGCCATCCGAAGACCGTGGAGTAAGGCCTCGTACTCAGCTGCATTGTTAGTGCAAGGGAACATTAAGCGAAGAACATAACAAAACTTGTCACCTCATGGGGAAGTTAATATGACTCCAGCCCCCGAGCCCTCCAATTGCCTGGACCCATCAAAGTGAATATTCCAATAAGTGTTATCTGGCTTTTCCTCTGGTGCCTGCAACTCGGTCCAATCATTGATGAAATCCACGAGTGCTTGAGATTTGATCGCTGTGCGAGGTGTATATTTGAGTCCATGAGGTCTAAGCTCAATAGCCCACTTAGCAATCCAGCCAGTTGCTTCTCTGTTTTGAATGATATCTCCCAGAGGGGCTGAACTGACCACTGTGATAGGATGACCCTGAAAATAATGCTTGAGCTTCCGGCTTGCCATAAACGCCCCATACACCAGCTTCTGGCAATGCGGATACCTCGGCTTTGATTCCATGAGCACCTCACTGATATAATAAACCGACCGTTGAACCAGATACTCCTTTCCAGCCTCCTTGCGCTCCACAACAATAGCCACACTGACAGCCTGGGCATTAGCAGCCACATATAGCAGTAAAGGCTCTTTATCGACCGAAGCCGCAAGGACAGGTGGTTCAGCTAACTGTCTCTTCAAATCTTCAAACGCTTTATCAGCCGCTTCACTCCAGACAAAATCATCTGTTTTCTTTAACATCTGGTATAAAGGGATAGCTTTCTCCCCAAATGACTGATAAACCGGCTCAAAGCCGCAATCCGGTCTGCTAAACGTTGAATGCCGTTGATGCATGCCGGTTTAGGCAAGGACGTGGTAGCTGAAATTTTTTCTGGATTAGCCTCAATGCCCCTGTTAGACACTAGAAAACCCAAGAGCTTGCCTGCCGGAACACCAAAAACACATTTGTCCGGATTAAGCATCATTTTATAGACCCGGAGGTGGTCGAAGGTTTCTATCAAGTCATCTATCAATGTTTCCTCCTTCCTGGACTTTATCACAATATCATCCACATATGCGTGAACATTGCGCCCAATCTGCTTATGAAGACAATTCTGAACACAACGCTGATAAGTCGCCTGGGCACTCTTGAGCCCAAAGGGCATGGAGACATAGCAGAAGGCTCCAAAGGGAGTTATAAAAGCTGTCTTCTCCTGGTTAACTGCCATTTTGATCTAATGATAACCAGAATAAGCATCCAAAAAACACAAACGGTCACAACCCGCCGTAGCATCAATAATCTGATCTATACGAGGGAGGGCGAAGGGATCAGCTAGACAAGCCTTGTTCAAGTCTGTGTAGTCCACACACATACGCCAGGTGCCGTTTTCCTTAAGAACCAGCACCGGATTAGCTAACCACTCAGGGTGAAAAACCTCCACGATAAACCCTGTAGCCAACAGCCGAGCTACCTCCTCACCAATAGCTTTACGCCTTTCTTTGTTGAAGCGGCAGAGAAACTGCCTGACTAGTTTAAACTTAGGATCTATATTAAGTGTGTGCTCAGCGAGTTCCCTCGGTACACCTGGCATGTCAGAAGGCTTCCATGCAAAGATGTCCCGGTTCTCATGGATGAACTCGATTAGCGCGCTTTCCTATTTGGGATCCAGGTTAGCGCTAATGCTGAACTGCTTGGATGAATTGCCAGGAACAAAATCAACCATCTTAGTGTCTGCGGCCGATTTAAACTTCAACGCCGGATCGTGCTCCATAGTTGGCTTTTTCAAAGAAGTCATGTCTGCCAGATCAACCTTGTCTTTATAAAACTTCAGCTCTTCTGTGGCACAAACCGACTCAGCGTAAGCCGCATCACCTTCCTCACATTCCAAAGCAATCTTCCTGCTCCCATGTACTGTGATGGTCTCCTTATGACCTGGCATCTTAAGCTGCAGATAAACATAACACGGCCTTGCCATAAACTTGGCATAAGCCGGTCGTCCAAACAAGGCGTGATACGGACTCTTGATTTTCACCACCTCAAAAGTCAATGTTTCTGACCTTGAGTCATGATCATATCCAAAAGCCACCTCTAGGGCCATTTTGCCCACTGGATATGCAGACTTACCAGGCACCACACCGTGAAAAACGGTGTTTGACGGTTTAAGATTCTTATCTGTCAACCCCATACGGCGGAAGGTATCATAGTAAAGGATATTGATACTACTTCCTCCATCCATAAGCACCATGGTGAACTTATACCCCCCAACTTGAGGTGCCACCACTAAGGCCAGATGACCCGGATTATCAACCCGGGGTGGGTGATCCTCTCGACTCCATAAAATTGCTTGCTCAGACCAGCGCAAATACTGAGGCACTGCCGATTCTACAGAGTTCACAGCCCTCTTGTGAAGCTTCTAATCACGCTTGCACAAGCTAGTGGTGAAGACATGACACTGCCCACTATTCAACTGCTTCAGATTGCTCTGATAACCCGACTGCTGCTGCTGCTGATTCCCCTGATGGTTATAACCTCCTTGATTGCCCTGGTTCCCTTGATTGCTATGTCCGGTTTGATTGCCTTGAAATCCTGAACCGGAGCTGCTGCCTCCATAACCCGGCCCATGAAAACCACCGCCTGAACCGTCGGGTGGGCCATTGTCGTATTGAAACATATTGGAGTTCTTGAACTCTCGCATGATGTAACAATCCTTCCAAAGATGTGAAGCTGGCGTCTCCTTCGATCCATGCTTTGGACAAGGTTGATTTAACAGGCGCTCCAGATTGGGGCCTGACCCTCCGCCCCTCTGGGGCTGTTTTCCCTTACGACGCTGACCGTTATCTTGAGCATTGGTGTTGGCCACAAAGTCCAAACTATTGTCTGCTTTGCGCTTACCGTTGTTCCCTTGACCTGCCGGGTTATGCTGTTGTCCCTTGGTGTTGCCGTTCTTCTTCCCTTTCCCCGTTTTGTCCTCCTCTGAGTCAGGGTCTTTGGTATTATCTAAATCGGCATATTTAACCAAAGCGTCCATAAGCGTTGACATGTCATTGCAGTGACGTTTGAGCCTTCCTAACTTCAGTTTTAGTGGTAGAAACCGGCAATTGCCCTCCAACATTAACACTGTTGTGTCCGCATTGATGCGATCCGACGAATGCAGAATAGCTGAGACCCGCTTCACCCAATGGGTTGTAGACTCCCCATCCTCTTGAACACAAGCGGCCAGGTCCACAATCGACATAGGTTGCTTACAAGTATCTTTAAAATTCTGGATAAGCTGGTGTTTTAACTCGGCCCATGATCCGACAGAGTTAACTGGTAGGCTCTTTAACCAAGTACGAGCTGTCCCCTCCAACATCATGGTGAAGTATTTAGCACACACCGCTTCATCCACATCCAGCATCTCCATTGCCATCTCATAACTTTCAACCCATGACTCTGGTTGCAAATTGGCGGTGTAATTGGGCACCTTATGAGGGCCTTTAAAATCCTTGGGCAGTCGTACATTACGTAAAGCGGGGGTAAGACACGGTACCCCTAAAGAACTGAAGACCACGCCTGGCTCCACTGAAGCGATAGGGCGAACTGGAGTAGGTTGACGGGCTGCATGCAGAGCTGCTAACTTGGCTTCTCGAGATGCACGACCATGATCCACCACATCCTACGCATTAGCACCACCACATGCCGGGTTATGCCCTCGCGGCGAGTTACGGTGACGTGCACTGCTTGATACGACCGGTTCATCCTCAACGTGCCTGCTATATCTCCGACTCGGACGGGGGGTGGAATGAATCCTCTCGCGACTATGCGAATAAGCCTGCTGCTGGTTTAAAGCTGTTTGAAGGAGCTCTCTGGACCGTCGTGTCTCAATCGCTACTGGTGACTCGCCGTCCATCGAGAGGGCTGCCAATCGTGAAGCGGCAGCCACAATGTTATCCAACGGGTTGGAGTAATGCCCCGGAGGCATCGGAACGTACTGTGGCACAATGTTGTTTTGACGAGGGGGGTCCATCATGCGCGGCTGAACCGGCGCTCCTGTTCCCGGTGCCTCAGTCCGGTTTCCGACCGGCTGGTTACTGGTTCCTACTCCTAGCGTGTTGAAGAGATTTCTTGGCTCATAACCCGGCGGGAGGTGCGACCGGTATCTCCTTCTCATGACCTCATCTGAGGCACTCTGATCCAGCCTAAGCCGGTAGGCCTGAGCTTCCAACTCGGCCTGTTCTGTAGCCATCCTGGCGTTCTCTGCTGCCAGGTCCGCTTTAGCCTGAGTTATCTGATCCTTTACCTTTGCAATCTCCGCATTGTGCTGATCTCGGGCTGCGGCGTCCACTTCTGTTGCCATCAATGTTGCCAAAGCGTCGAACAAATCAGAAAAAACTTGAGCCGGAGGCGGCGCAGAGCCCCCTGCTCCCGCTGGCGTTGCTGTTGCTGAACCGGAGAGCATTGCTGCGGCGGTAGAAGAGTGTTGCACTGGTTGTGTACCGGGCATGAACACAGCGACCCGGTTTGGCACATCGAGGGGGTCCGGAATACTGTTGCCATCGGAACCCCCGCTAATCCGGCCGTCCTACAACTGATACAGCGACTCGGTCTCTCCGATTGAAGACTCTTCATCAGAACAGAGAACGGTTTCTCCATCAGATGCCGGTTCATCCTCATATTCCGCTCCATGGATGACACCTACAAAAAACATGCCTTGCTACGGGCTGAACCAGGGAAGGGCTTGCACGCTGAGCCGTATCGATGATGTCGGTACAGGTGTCCGGCTCAGGGCCCGTTTCGCCGATCTTGCCGATGAAGACGTGAATCCTGCCAAAGGGGACCCGGTACCCGTATTCGATTGAACCGGTCTCAGGACCCCATCCTGCGTCGTCGATGTAGAGCTTGCCGCAACGACTTTTTGTCATCCAGCCCACAGCGTATCCCTTGAGTCCGTCGAAGCTGCCCTTCAAGAACTGGAAACCATCGCGGGATAGCCCCACGGTGGGCGCCAACTGTCGTGGATTTGTCACGGCATATGTCCTCATGAAAGGACTTAGTCATGGAGCCATCACTACGGGTTAGCTTAAAGGGGTTAAACCGGACAAGGGACACAAGGGGTTTTTATACTAGTTCGGCCCCTTCGATGAAGGTAAAAGCCTACGTCTAGTTGTGTTGGTATTGCTAGGGTTTCGATGACCAGGGAACGAATCCGCTTTGCCTGGCTCTCGAGTTGTTGTCTATTGTCCTTAAACCGCTGCCGGTTCGTCCCTTTATATACACAGGTTGACGCCCACCGGTTTACAGAGTCCCGAGGCCGGATCAAAAACGTGTCCGGCTCGGTCTCTTTCCTTCCTATCTTAAAATGCAAGTTACATGAGAAAGTCGGTTTACATCTACAGGCCTTAATTCGCCTTTAGGCCTTCATAAAGCGCCACCATCCTTACGTCCTCATGGGCTTCTGATCTTCTTGGAGTTAATCCGGCTACTCCTGGCCGGTTTACGTCCAGCAGTAATATCCCCAACAGGAGGTAAAATTTTCAAAGAGCAAACATTATATTACATAACGCCTCTGTTTCATAATACAGGAAGGGATAACATGGATGACTTCATTCAAAGATAATGTCTTTTGAACACTGGCCCCCTACAATGCGGGATCCCTTCAGGACATCATCAAAATACCACTCAGGCGTGCGGTGCTCCTTGCCCGCGGGCGGTCCCTCGGTGGCGAGCTTGACAGCGTCCATCTTCACCCACTGCACCTTGACACGAGCGAAGGCCATCTGTGCAACTTCAATGCAGACCGACCGCTTGATGGCATCAAGCTGAGGGCGGGCATCGACCAGCCGCTTCACGAGCCCGAAGTAGCGGCTGGGTATGGCGTCGGTAGGCCATAGACGGATTATCAAATCCTTCATGGCCAGTTCGGCCACCCTATGCAGTTCGGTCAGCTGTTTCAACTGATCGCTAAAGGGCACCGGATGCTCTGGCGCAAGGTATTGCGACCAGAACAGCTTCTCCGTTGAGCTCCCCTCTTCGGCTCGAAAGAATTCCGCAGCATCGGCAACACTGCGCGGCAGATCCGCAAACGCCCCTAGAGAACTCCAAATCCGGGTCAGTAAGAGAAACCTTTTCTTCACATACTTTCTCTGCATAATAAAGGCCTTACCCGCCGCGATTTTTCTGGCCTGCTGGATTTCCTGGAGGGCACCCTGGGCTTCAACCCGGGCATCGTGTGCGCTTTGGCGGGCCTTGGCAAGTTCGTTCTCTTGATCTGCAATATTGCGCTCCAAGGACTCACATTTCTGCACGACATCCTGGAGCTCCTGCTGGACCTCACCAACCCTGGCCTCGTGTTTCTCGCGAGCGACTTGTTCCTTTGCCGCTCTCTCCTAGGCTTCGGCCAGCGCCTTCTTGAGGGTCTCCACCTCGGTCGCCGCTCCTACAAAATATCATGGAACTATGGTCAACACAAATCATTCATCCTTTCTGGACCTACACAAGGTCATTGCATACCTTGATGGTCCTCCAGCTATTTTTTCACACGACCGAGCTCTTCCTCGGTCCGCTCCAGAGTCTGCTTCAGTCCGGAGACCTCAGCAGCATGAGAAGTCGCAGCCAGCAAAGACACCTTCTTATTCACATAGACACGTATGGTTAGTCTCCCACGAAAACTATTTGATCCTCTGTCCGACTTTTCTTTTCCAACACCGGACAATGTCTCAGGGGCTATTGTCTATACTATAGCATTCCTTTTGCATAAATTGTGTTTCATACCTCAAAGCCTGTTAGAAGGCTTGTGCAGGCTTCGGTCAGTCCGCTCTTCGTGGGCTGAATCCTCTCAACCACCATACCCATGAGGGTACGGTGTTCCTCATCAATGGAAGCACTTCGCAGCGCTTCCAGTAGAGTATCTGGTGCCTCTGGATGGACAGAGGTCACCAATGGAATCGGTGCACCTCCTTCTTTCGAAGAAGGCTGCTTGCCGGATTCCAGAAGCGTATAGGTCTCCGGAATTGTATTCGGCAGGGGGTTGGATTGGATATGGCCCCCACTGCCAGTCTCCATGGGGATTTGCTCCCCCATGTGTCCGTTGACCGAGGGTTCACCCTCTGGCGCCACCTTGACGGCCTCCTGCGTCTCTCCTTGGCCTAGGGAGGTCCTTCGGGACAGCACCTCGGTGTCATCCATGGCCTTAGGAGAAGAGGCCGTGGAAGGGATCCGTTGTCCATCACTTTCGGATCCAGCGAATTCCCCGAAGATGAGGATCGCTGGAGGTCGGAATGAGCCGTACTGCAACGAATAATTCAACATGTTAAAACCATGAAGTAAAGGAGCTGGATATATGTGTGCGTCTTTGAGTCTTACGGTTCGGCCAGGGGCTTATCCCTGGGGTGCCACTCGGAGCTTCTATCGATGTCCCACGCGGAGTTGTCTGCGGGGAGACCTTCCCCTTGTTGGACGCCTCTGCCTCCACACGCGTGGAGGCTGCCCTTTTCTTCCTCCCCCCTCCGGGGGAGAGTTGCCTTCCTCCTCCTCCTCGTCATCATCAGTGTGGGAGGAGTTGGTCTCGGCGTCTTCGGACGTCATGTGACAAGTGCCTTTGCGGCGGAGGCCACTTCGGGTCTCCTTGGCCTTCTTCTTGCCCTTCTTCTCCGATGCCTGGTAAGGCGCCGGAACTAGCATCTTCATTAGAAGTGGAATTGCTGGGTCTTCAGGCAGTGGAGCCGGACACTAGACCCACTCCACCTTCTTTGTCCAGCCCTGGACAAACAAATAGGGAAGCTTAGGCATCTTCCTTGAGTATCCAAGTAAAGGATACACCTTGGAATACGAAAAACTTACCGAACTGGTGGGATGGGCCAGGTCGTGCCCACGGGCCTCGGTCGTCGCCGGCCACATCTCGTTGGCCTTAAAGAGCACCTTCCAGATGTCTTCATGCATAGTGCCAAAGAACTGTTGCAAGGTCTGGTGTCTGTCCGGATCAAACTCCCACAAATGGCAAGTCCGGCTTTGGCACGGAAGGATCCGACGAACAAGCATCACCTGGATCACATTGACAAGCTTGATGTTCTTGTCTACCATGCTCCTGATGCGCGTCTGAAGCGCTGTCAGCTCGTCCGACGAAGACCAGTCCAGGCCCTTCCCTAGCCAGGAGGTGAGCCGCATCGGGGCACCGGACTGGAATTCGGGAGCCGCGGCCCAGGTGGTGTCGCGAGGCTCTGTGACGTAGAACCATTACTGTTGCCACCCTTTGACGGTTTGCACGAAGGTACCTTTGGGCCATTAGACGTTGGGCACCTTGCTAACCATGGCGCCTCCGCACTCTGCGTGTTGACCGCCCACCACCTTCGGCTTCACATTGAAGATCTTTAACCATAATCCAAAGTGGGGTGGGATGCGGAGGAAGGCCTCACACACGATAATGAATGCTGAGATGTTGAGGAAGGAATTGGGGGCCAGATCGTGGAAATCCAGCCCATAGTAGAACATGAGTCCGCGGATGAATGGGTGGAGAGGGAATCCCAATCCACGGACAAAGTTGGGGATGAATACCACCCTCTCATGGGGCTACGAGGTGGGGATGATCTGCCCCTTGATGGAAGCCGGTGGGTGATTTCCCGGGCTAAGTACCCAGCCTCCCAGAGCTTGGTGATGTCCTTCTCCTTGACGGAGGAAACCATCCACTTGCCCTGCGCTCCAGATCCGGACATGGCTGGAGTGCTTTTTTGAGGTGGAAAGGATGGAAGCTTGGGCGCTGGAGCTCAAGAATGGATGGGCAGAGAGAAATAAGGCATGGGTGAAAAGGTGAAACCTTAACCCTTTATAAAGGCTATGAATATCAAGCGCCTCCCCACTCGCCTTAAAACCCGCCTATTCCCTAAGGGCCATGCAGGCGACTCAGTTGGATTACCCACGCCCGTATTGATGAGAATCCCGCAATAAGGGGACACGATCTCTGATTTGACAAGACGTGCCAATAAACTGCATCTTGGGACATGGAGCGGGAGGCTAAAAAAATGGTTCGAAATAATGACCGGGCAGCGACGTGATGACGAGCTACAAAAGTTGTCAGTAGATTGGATTCGTGAAATATCATATTTCTCTGCGTGTGTGTGTGTGTGGTACTTGTTTTGCAGAGCCGGACACGTTTTCTGTGTTCGAAGGCTGCTTTGGAGTATTCAGAGGAGGAACCCGCCTTGCAATGCCGAAGACAATCTACGCGCCAGACACATCGTCATTGAAGCCTGGTTCAGGGGCTACTCAGGGAGTCCTGGATTAAGGGGTCCTCGGACGTCCGGCTTGTATGACATGGGCTGGATTATTGGGCCATGAAGGTACAAGATAGAAGACTTCTTCCCGTGTCCGGATGGGACTCTCCTTTGCATGGATGGCAAGCTTGGTGTTCGGATATGTAGATTCCTTCCTTTGTAAACCGACTCTGTACAACCCTAGGCCCCTCCGGTGTCTATATAAACCGGAGGGTTTAGTCCGTAGAGGCAATCACAATCATACAGGCTAGACTTCTAGGGTTTAGCCTCAACGATCTCGTGGTAGATCAACTCTTGTAATCCTCATACTCATCAAGATCAATCAAGCAGGACGTAGGGTATTACCTCCATCAAGAGGGCCCGAACCTGGGTAAACACCGTGTCCCTTGTCTCCTGTTACCATCGACCTTAGACGCACAGTTCGGGACCCCCTACCCGAGATCCGCCGGTTTTGACACTGACAAGGTGGTCGGCCCCCTAGATCCCATCTACAAGGGGGGTGGCCAAGGGGGGGACTTGCCCCCAAAGTTAGGTGGGAGGCGCCCCACCCCCTAGGGTTTCTAACCCTAGGTGCCTAGGGCCCCCCTGGGGGAGCACCAGCCCACTAGGGGCTGGTTCCCTCCCTTGTTCAGCCCACTTGGCCCACCGGGGCAGGTGGCCCCACCCAGTGGACCCCCGGACACCTTTCGGTGGTCCCGGTACAATAACGATAACCCCGAAATTATTCCGGCAACTGAAACAGGACTTCCCATTTATAATTCTTCACCTCCGGACCATTCCGGAACTCCTCATGATGTCCGGGATCGCATCCGGGACTCCGAACAACCTTCGGTAGCCCCATACTATTTCCCATAACAACTCTAGAGTCACCGAACCTTAAGTGTGTAGACCCTATGGGTTCGGGAACCATGCAGAGATGACCGAG
Organism: Triticum urartu; assembly: GCF_003073215.2. Taxonomy (NCBI): domain Eukaryota; kingdom Viridiplantae; phylum Streptophyta; class Magnoliopsida; order Poales; family Poaceae; genus Triticum; species Triticum urartu. The sequence goes on along the minus strand of NC_053025.1, from coordinate 494,166,379 downwards.
ACATCTCTCCGGCCAATAACCAATAACGGGATCTGGATACCCATGTTGGCTCCCACATGTTCCACAAAGATCTCATTGGATGAACCACGATGTCGAGGATTCAATCAATCCTGTATGCAATTCCCTTTGTCTATCGGTATGTTACTTGCCCGAGATTCGATCGTCGGTATCCCCATACCTCGTTCAATCTCGTTACTGGCAAGTCTCTTTACTCGTTCCGTAATGCATGATCCCGTGACCAACTCCTTAGTGACATTGAGCTCGTTATGATGATGCATTACCGAGTGGGCCCAGAGATACCTCTCCATCATACAGAGTGACAAATCCCAGTCTCGATTCGTGCCAACCCAACATATACTTTCAGAGATACCTATAGTGCACCTTTATAGCCACCCAGTTACGTTGTGACATTTGGTACACCCAAAGCATTCCCACGGTATCGAGGAGTTGCACAATCTCATGGCCTAAGGAAATGATACTTGCCATTATAAAAGCTTTAGCAAACGAACTACACGATCTTGTGTTATGCTTAGGATTGGGTCTTGTCCATCACATCATTCTCCTAATGATGTGTTCCCATTATCAATGACATCCAATGTCCATGGTCAGGAAACCATGACCATCTATTGATCAACGAGCTAGTCAACTAGAGGCTTACTAGGGACATATTACGATCTATGTATTCACACATGTATTACGGTTTCCGTTTAATACAATTATAGCATGAACAATAGACAATTATCATGAAGACAAAAATATAATAATAACCACTTTATTATTGCCTCTAGGGCATATTTCCAACATCTGTCTCTCCCACTTTAGTCAGATCGGATTCGATGAAGAGGGTCCTTATGAAGGGTAAATAGCAATGGGCATATCACCATTGTGGATTTTGCGTAGGTAAGAAACGTTCTTGCTAGAAACCCTTAGCATCCATGTAAAACATGCAACAACAATTATAGGATGTCTAACTTGTTTTTGCAGGGTATGTTATGTGATGTGATATGGCCAAAAGGATGTGATGTATGATATTGATCATGTTCTTGTAATAGGAATCACGACTTGCATGTCGATGAGTATGACAACCGGCAGGAGCCATAGGAGTTGTCTTAATTTATTTTATTACATGTGTGTCAATGAAAACGCCATGTAATTACTTTACTTTATTGCTAATCGTTAGCCATAGTAGTAGAAGTAAGAGTTGGCGAGACAACTTCATGAAGACACGATGATGGAGATCATGGTGTCATGCCGGTGACAAAGGAGAACATGTCGCGCCTCGAAGACGGAGATCAAAGGCGTAGGATGATATTGGCCATATCATGTCACTTTATGATTTGCATGTGATGTTTGTCATGTTTACATCTTATTTTCTTAGAATGACGGTAGCATAAATAAGATGATCCCTCACTAAAATTTCAAGAAAAGTGTTCCCCCTAACTGTGCATCATTGCGAAGGTTCGTTGTTTCGAAGCACCACGTGATGATCGGGTGTGATAGATTCTAACATTCACATACAACGGGTGTAAGCCAGATTTACACATGCGAAACACTTAGGTTGACTTGACGAGCCTAGCATGTACAGACACGGCCTGGGAACACGAGAGACCGAAAGGTCGAACATAAGTCATATAGTAGATACGATCAACATGGAGATGTTCACCGTTGATGACTAGTCCGTCTCACGTGATGATCGGACATGACCTAGTCGATTCGGATCATGTATCACTTAGATGACTAGAGAGATATCTATATGAGTGGGAGTTCATTAAATAATTTGATTAGATGAACTTAATTATCATGAAATTAGTCTAAAATATCTTTACAATATGTCTTATAGATCAAATGGCCCACACTAATGTTTCCCTCAACTTCAACGCGTTCCTAGAGAAAACCAAGTTGAAAGACGATGGTAGCAACTATACAGATTGGGTTCGTAACTTGAGGATCATCCTCATAGCTGCCAAGAAAGCATATGTCCTTGAAGCACCACTAGGTGACGCACCCATTTTCCTAGCAACTCAAGACGTTATGAACGCCTGGCAGTCGTGTAGTGATGATTATTCCCTCATTCAATGTGGCATGCTTTACAACTTAGAACCAGGGCTCCAAAAGCGTTTTGAGCAGCACGGAGCATATGAGATGTTCCAAGAGATGAAAATGGTTTTCCAAGCTCATGCCCGGGTGAGATATATGAAGTTTTCGACAAGTTCTACAGTTGTAAGATGGAGGAAAACAGTTCTGTCAGCGAGCATATACTCAAAATGTCTGGGTTGCACAACTGCTTGTCTCAGCTGGGAGTTAATCTTCTAGATGACTCGGTCATTGACAGGATCCTCCAGTCGCTTCCACCTAGCTAAAAGAGCTTTGTGATGAACTACAGTATGCAAGGAATGGAGAAGTCCATTCCTAAGTTATATTCAATGCTGAAATCAGCGGAGGTGGAAATCAAAAAGAAACATCAAGTGTTGATGGTGAATAAGACCACTAGTTTGAAGAAAGGCAAGGGTAAAAAGAACTTCAAGAAGGACGGCAAGGGAGTTGCCGCGCCCGATAAATGAGTTGCCGGGAAAAAGCCAAAGAATGGACCCAAGCCCGAGACTCAGTGCTTTTATTGCAAGGGAAATGGTCACTGGAAACGGAACTGCCCCAAGTACTTAGCGGATAAGAAGGCCGGTAACGCCAAAGGTATATGTGATATACATGTTATTGATGTGTACCTTACCAGCGCTCGTAGTAGCTCCTGGGTATTTGATACCGGTGCGGTTGCTCATATTTGTAACTCAAAACAGGAGCTGCAGAATGAGTGGAGACTAGCGAAGGACGAGGTGACGATGCGCGTCGGGAATGGTTCCAAGGTTGATGTGGTCGCCGTCGGCACGCTACCTCTACATATACCTTTGGGATTAGTTTTAAACCTCAATAATTGTTATTTAGTGCCAGCTTTGAGCATGAACATTGTATCTGGATCTTGTTTAATGCGAGATGGCTACTCATTTAAATCCGAGAATAATGGTTGTTCTATTTATATGAGAGATATGTTTTATGGTCATGCCCCGCCGGTCAATGGTTTATTTTTATTGAATCTCGACCGTGATGTTACACATATTCAGAGTGTGAATGCCAAAAGATGTAAGGTTGATAATGATAGTCCCACATACTTGTGGCACTGCCGCCTTGGTCACATTGGTGTCAAACGCATGAAGAAACTCCATGCAGATGGACTTTTGGAGTCTCTTGATTATGAATCATTTGACACATGCGAACCATGCCTCATGGGAAAAATGACCAAGACTCCGTTCTCCGAAACAATGGAGCGAGCAACCAACTTATTGGAAATAATACATACTGATGTATGCATTCCAATGAGCGTTGAGGCTCGCGGTGGCTATCGTTATGTTCTCACCCTCACTGATGACTTAAGTAGATATGGGTATGTCTACTTAATGAAACACAAGTCTGAGACCTTTGAAAAGTTCAAGGAATTTCAGAGTGAGGTAGAGAATCAACATGACAGGAAAATAAAGTTCTTACGATCAGATCATGGAGGGGAATACTTGAGTCACGAGTTTGGCACGCACTTAAGGAAATGTGGAATTGTTTCACAGCTCACGCCTCCTGGAATACCTCAACGTAATGGTGTGTTCGAATGTCGTAATCACACTCTATTGGATACGGTGTGATCTATGATGTCTCTTACCGATCCACTGCTATCATGTTGGGGTTATGCTTTAGAGATTGCCGCATTCACTTTAAATAGGACTCCGTTGAAATCTGTTGAGACGACACCGTATGAATTGTGGTTTGGTAAGAAACCTAATCCGTCATTTCTGAAAGTTTGGGGATGCGACGCTTATGTCAAGAAACTTCAACCTGAAAAGCTCGAACCCAAATCGGAAAAATGCGTCTTCATAGGATACCCTAAGGAAACAATTGGGTATACCTTCTACCTCAGATACGAAGGCAAGATCTTTGTTGCCAAGAATGGATCCTTTCTGGAGAAAGAGTTTCTCTCGAAAGAAGTAATTGGGAGGAAAGTAGAACTTGATGAGGTACTGCCTCTTGAACTGGAGAGTAGCGCAGCTCAGGAAGATGTTTCTGTGGTGCCTGCACCGACTAGAGAGGAAGTTAATGATGATGATCATGAAACTTCGAATCAAGTTGCTACTGAACTTTGTAGGTCCACAAGGACACGTTTCGCACCAGAGTGGTACGGCAACCCTGTCCTGGAAATCATGTTGTTAGACAACTATGAACCTTCAAACTATGAAGAAGCGATGGCGGGCCCGGATTCCAACAAATGGCTTGAGGCCATGAAATCCGAGATAGGATCCATGTATGAAAACAAAGTATGGACTTTGACAGACTTGCCCGATGATCGGCAAGCCATAGAGAATAAATGGATCTTTAAGAAGAAGACTGACGTGGATGGTAATTTGACCATCTATAAGGCTTGGCTTGTCGCTAAGGGTTATCCACAAGTTCAAGGGGTTGACTACGATGACACCTTTTCACCCGTAGCGAAGCTGAAGTCCGTCCGAATCAGGTTAGAAATTGCTGCATTCTGTGATTATGAGATATGGCAAATGGACGTCAAGTCGGCATTCCTTAATGGTTTCCTTAAGGAAGAATTGTATATGATGCAACCAGAAGGTTTTGTCGATCCTAAGAATGCTGACAAGGTGTGCAAGCTCCAGCGCTCCGTCTATGGGCTGGTGCAAGCATCTCGGAGTTGGAACATTCTCTTTGATGAAATGATCAAAGTGTTTGGGTTTATGCAGACTTATGGAGAAGCCTGTGTTTACAAGAAAGTGAGTGGGAGCTCTGTAGCATTTCTCATATTATATGTGGATGGCATACTATTGATGGGAAATGATATAGAACTTTTGGAAAGCATAAAGGCCTACTTGAATAAGTGATTTTCAATGAAGGACATTGGAGAAGCTACTTACATATTAGGCATCAAGATCTATAGAGATAGATCGAGACGCCTCATTGGCCTTTCGCAAAGCACACACCTTGACAAGATATTGAAGAAGTTCAATATGGATCAGTCCAAGAAGGGGTTCTTCCCTGTAATGCAAGGTGTGAGATTGAGCACGGATCAATGCCCGACCTCGGCATAAGATAGACAAAAGATGAGTGTCATCCCCTATGCCTCAGCCATAGGCTCTATTATGTATGCCATGCTGTGTACCATACCTATTGTGAACCTTGCTGTAAGTTTGATAGGGAGGTACCAAAATGATCCTGGTATTGAACACTGGACAATGGTCAAGAATATCCTGAAGTACCTGAAAAGGACTAAGGATATGTTTCTCGTTTATGGAGGTGATGAAGAGCTCGTCGTAAAGGGTTACGTCGATGCTAGCTTCGACACAGATCTAGATGACTCCAAGTCACAAACTGGATACATGTACATTTTGAATGGTGGGGCAGTCAGCTGGTGCAGTTGCAAGCAAAGCGTCATGGCGGGATCTACATGTGAAGCGGAGTACATAGCTGCCTCGGAGCCAGCACAGGAAGTGGTCTGGATGAAGGAGTTCATCACCGACCTAGGAGTCATTCCCGATGCATCAAGCCTGATGACTCTCTTTTGTGAAAACAGTGGAGCTATTGCCCTTGCCAGGGAGCCCAGGTTTCACAAGAAGACCAGGCATATCAAGCGTCGCTTCAACTCCATTCGTGAATATATTCAAGATGGAGACATAGATATTTGTAAAGTGCATACGGATCTGAATGTTGCAGATCCGTTGACTAAACCTCTTCCACAAGCAAAACATGATCAACACCAGAACTCTATGGGTCATCGATTCATCACAATGTAACTAGATTTTTGACTCTAGTGCAAGTGGGAGACCTTTGGAAATATGCCCTAGAGGCAATAATAAAATGGTTATTATTATATTTCCTTGTTCATGATAATTGTCTATTGCTCATGCTGCAATTGTATTAACCAGAAACCGTAATACATGTGTGAATACATAGATCACAACATGTCTCTAGTGAGCCTCTAGTTGACTAGCTCGTTGATCAATAGATGGTTGTGGTTTCCTAACCATGGACATTGGATGCCGTTGATAACGGGATCACATCATTAGGAGAATGATGTGATGGACAAGAGCCAATCCTAAGCATAGCACAAGATTGTGTAGTTCGTTTGCTAGAGCTTTTCTAATGTCAAGTATTGTTTCCTTAGACCATGAGATTGTGCAACTCCCGGATACCGTAGGAGTGCTTTGGGTGTATCAAATGTCACAACGTAACTGGGTGACTATAAAGGTGCACTACAGGTATCTCCGAAAGTGTCTGTTGGGTTGGCACGAATCGAGACTGGGATTTGTCACTCCGTATGACAGAGAGGTATCTCTGGGCCCACTCGGTAATGCATCATCATAATGATCTCAATGTGACTAAGGAGTTGGTCATGGGATCATGCGTTACGGAACGAGTAAAGAGACTTGCCGGTAACGAGATTGAACGAGGTATGGGGATACCGACGATTGAATCTCGGGCAAGTAATATACTGATGGACAGAGGGAATTGTATACGAGATTGATTGAATCCCCGACACTGTGGTTCATCCGATGATATCATCATGGAACATGTGGGAACCAACATGGGTATCCAGATCCCGCTGTTGTTTATTGGCCGGACAAATGTCTCGGTCATGTCTACATGGTTCCCGAACCCGTAGGGTCTACACACTTAAGGTTTGGTGACACTAGAGTTGTTATGGGAAGTAGCATGTGGTTATCGAAGGTTGTTCGGAGTCCCGGATGAGATTACGGACGTCACGAGATGTTTCGGAATGGTCCGAAGGTGAAGATTTATATATGGGAAGTCCAGTTTCAGTCGCCAGAATAGTTTCGAGGGTTATCGGTGTTGTACCGGGACCATTGAAAGGTGTCCGGGGGTCCACCGGGTGAGGAAACCTGCCCCGGGGGATTTAATGGGCTGAATATGGGAGGGAACCAGCCCCTGGTGTGCTAGTGCCCCCCCCAAGGCCCAAGGCGCCTAGGATTGGAAACCCTAGGGGGAGGGGGCGCCTCCCACCCTGCTTGGGGGGCAAGCCTCCCCCCTTGGCCGCCGCCCCCCTCTAGATGCATCTAGGGGGGCTGGCCCCCTCTCCCCTTCACCCTATAAATAGAGGGAGGGTGGGAGGGCAGCCGCACCCCTTCCCTGGCGCAGCGCCTCCCTCCTCCAACACCTCCTCCTCCGTAGTGCTTAGCGGAGCTCTGCCGAAGAACCACGAGCTCCATCACCACCACGCTGTCGTGCTGCCAGAGTTCTCCCTCAACTTCTCCTCTCCCCTTGCTGGATCAAGGAGGAGACGTCCCGGGGCTGTACGTGTGTTGAACGCGGAGGCGCCGTCCGTTTGGCGCTTCATCGGATCTTCCGCAATTTGAATCGCCGCGAGTACGACTCCATCAACCGTGTTCTTGTAACACTTCCGCTTAGCGATCTTCAAGGGTATGCAGATGCACTCCCTCTCTCTCATTGCTAGCATCTCCTAGATTGATCTTGGTGACACGTATGAAAAATTGGAATTATTACTACGTTCCCCAACAGAGGAATCCTCCCAAAGGTTTCCATTCCGGTGCAACGAGACCAAGAACACAAGCTCGGTAGTACGGATGTCATCGCCGAGCCCACCTCTGCATCACGACCAGAAGCTTTGCAGGAGAAGACCACCTTTCGTCATGATAAGATGTACTTCGTGTCCCCTTTCAAATTGGCCGTTGTGGAATCCCTTCCCGCCTAAGCTATGAGGGAAGAGGACCGGGCCTATTATAAATATAACCTAATCTCCACCATAGAGGGAGGTCGATCCATCCTCACTCCCCGAGGCCTCGCGAGGCAGCTCATCCACTGTACTAGTTCATCCTCAAACCTCCTCGCGAGGCTAATCCACCATAAAGCAGGAGTAGGGTTTTACACCGCAAGGTGGCCCGAACCTGGGTAAATCTCCGTTGTCATCTTCTGCCCCGCTCGCACGAACTCGACGAGGCCAAGCCATGAGGGGATGAGCATGAGGTTGAAGCTTGGGTAGATCTTCGCACACGCCCCAGAGTTCGAACCTTGTTAGGTCTGCGGAGCCCTGATTCTGACAAGGGCGCCTCCCCTCAGCCCATGCTGGCCCTTGGGATATGGTCAAACCCTTGGTGGACTTCCGGACTCCTCCGGTTGTTTTCGGAACCTTCTGGAAGCTTTCCGGTACAATACCGAAAAAACTGAAACTTTTTCCGGAACCCTGAAAGTAACATTCCATGTATAAATCCTTACTCCCAGACCATTCCGGGGCTCCTCATGACGTCCGGGGTCTCATCCGGGACTCTGAACAACATTCGGTCACCAACATGCGTATCCCAATATTACTCTAGCGTCATCGAACGTTAAGCGTGCGGACCCTACGGGTTCGAGAATGACACAGACATGACCGAGACACCTCTATGGTCAATAACCAATAGCGAAACCTGGATGCCCATATTGGTTCCTACATATTCCACGAAGATCTTTTATCGCTTGAACAACGATGTCAAGGATTCGGTTAATCCGTATGCAATTCCCTTTGTCCGACGATATGTTACTTACTCGAGATTCGATCATCGGTATCTCCATACCTAGTTCAATATCGTTACCGACAAGTCTCTTTACTTGTTCCATAATACGAGATCTTGTGACTAACTCATTAGCCACATTGCTTGCAAGCCGTTTATGATGTTGTATTACCGAGAGGGCCTAGAGATATCTCTCTGTCACACGGAGTGACAAATGCCAGTCTCGATCCATGCCAACCCAACAGACACCTTCGGGGATACCTGTAGAGCATCTTTATGATCACCCAGTTACAAAGTGATGTTTGATAGCACACAAGGTATTGCTCCGGTATCCGGGAGTTGCATGATCTCATGGTCTTAGGAATAGATACTTGGCATGAAGAAAGCTATAGCAATAAACTCTCATGGTCTTAGGAATAGATACTTGGCATGAAGAAAGCTATAGCAATAAACTCAAGTGATGCGATCGAATGCTAAGCTTACAATTGGGTCTTGTCCATCACATCATTCTCCTAATGACGTGATCCCGTTATCAAATGACAACTCATGTATATGGTTAGAAAACCTTAACCATCTTTGACCAACGAGCTAGTCTAGTAGAGGCTAACTAGGGACATAGTATTTGTTTATGTATTCACACATGTATTTAAGTTTTCGGTCAATACAATTCTAGCATGAATAATAAACCTTTATCATGAAAAAGGAAATATGATAGTAACCAATTTATTATTGCCTCTAGGGCATATTTCCAACAAGCATGTCGAGGCAATGGTTGTTGATCAACCCTCTTTGATCTACCCATCAACGAGTTCCGGTCTTCTCCTTCAAAGGAAAACAAAAAATGGCGTATATGACGCTCTGTGGACGGCTTGATTGGAGAGGGGCCGGTTGTGTGCACCCACAACATCAGCTTAACCAGATTCACCGGGGTATCGCGAAGCTTTGTTACTATTGACACCTTGGGACATGTCCGCATCAAGATTTTCAAGGGATCAACACATGCGGAGAATGCCATGGCATGATTGGAGGACCTGCAAGTGGCGAAGGCGAGGTCTTGCATGCGATGTAGACTTTGCTTCACAGGCACTTGTTCTGACTTGGCTTGCGGGATATGTTCCCGTCCAGACCGGGCATGAGTTCCAGTGAGCCCGGTGGTAGATGACTTTTATTAGCAGCCCCCGCAAGTGGGCGCAACAACATTGGAGGACTTCTTTGTTGGTGGTGCTCCTTTGCGTACTGAGTTGTGATTTTCATGGTGAAAACCCAAGGTCTGATCTTTATTGGTTGTGCCTCGCAGTGGTCTTGTCGAAGGCATTGTTTTGGGAATGCGGTCTTTCTCCAGGGTGAAACCTTCTTTGACCGAGCAATGACAATGCTTGTGCATTGTTTCCTTCCTGTAGGCGTTACTTTTGGAAAACCTTCTTTGTAGCCCGGGTGTTGTATTTGGTGGTGGTTAGAGTGCTGCTACTTCAAGTGATTGATCACCGTGGCAGGGTCTTTTTTTTCTCTTATTTATTTCTCTTTTCATTTTTTTGGTTGTGTGCATTCTGGATGTTTTTAGACATCTTGCTGGTGCAGAGACTAAGTGTAATTGGTACTCCCTCCATTCCAAAATATAGTGCGCACACGCTTCTCAAGGTCCAACTTTGACCATAAATTTAACCAATAAGACCAACTGCGGCGGGAGAAAAAATTATATAATTGAAAACTTCTTTCGAATATGAATTCACTGATATAATTTTTGCTTCCGCCGCAATCGGTCTTGATAGTTAAATTTACTGTCAAAGTTGAAGCGGGTGAATAGAGGAAGCACTACATTATGGAATGGAGGGAGTATCGGCTTGATATTAATATATTCTTGTTTCCAAAATAAAAAAAGTCCGGTGTGATATGGGAAATCTGAGTAGTCCAGCGTCGTGAGTCTCTGCGCACGGCTAAGCTAAAGTATAACCACTCCGTCCCAACAGTGTATGTACAAGTAATACAGTACGCATGTGACGGTAACAGAAAACACCAATTCGTCGTTTCCCGTGGAATAATTCGGTCAGAGGCACAAATCAAAGGCTCGCTGATCTATCGTACTCAGCTGCCTGTCGCCTTGTATTTAGCGCCGGAAGCTTTAGGCCTGACTACGCGAGCAGCTATAGGACGACAGGCCTACCACTACTGATTCTTGCAGTACAATCAATCGTCTCAATACAACAAATCCTCCGGCGCCACGCATTTGTATATACATGCATTATCCATGCAGCGCAGCTGCACAGGTACAGCCACTTGCAAAGACGTTGCACATCAGACGCGACGTAAAATTTGTCCACTAGTCAACTGTGGACGCCAACATCTGCAAGTGGTGGCAACTCCAAGCTGAGAGCATTTTGGGATCCCTGCGCCCGCCTTTATTGAGCTGCCGCTACTACATATTTGAGGTTGAGGTTGAGCAGGAAATGTGACACCAGGCGAAGTGAACCCACCACATTTCACTTTCGTTGCCAGAGAGAGGCAGAGGCCACAGAGCCCAGGCATTGGCCGCAGCTGCCTTGCCTGCACCTGCTTGCCTCCTGCTTTCCCTTCACGGAGGCCACCGCCCAACAGGCCGGGCATTGGTTTCAGTCGCACGGGTCCGTGGACCAAATGAGAGAGGGCTCCATGAGATAGATGTATCTTCACTTTAGCTTGAATCAGTCGAGAGGCTCCACCAGAGAGTATGCTAGGTACTAGCATTGTAGAGAGCACTCACTGGGTTTCTCATCAAAAGAAAAGCAGTGCACTGTTAGCGTGGGATTCATCAATGCCATGCAGATATGCAATGAGAACGACGCTCCTTTTCGTGGTCTGGTTGCAGAAATGGATCGAGTTATGTTGCCTTAGATGGGGGTAGTGGAAGCACTAGTGGCGCACAGTGTTATGGGACGTGCGTGCGTTAGAACCAGCGGCCCTTATTACGGCCCGAAGATCTGGTCTACTATGATGGTGCTGCTGATCCGTAGGAGCACTGCTTATATCGAAATGAGAAGCTTTAGCTAACCTGTTCCTACAGCCCCGCTACTACAGTATATAATAGTGCTCCGAGAAATGCTCTAGCGCATGCATGATGCGTCGCACGTCGGCTGCAGAGAAGGGCGTCGCTAGCGTGCGTGGACGACATTTTGCCCGCCTTTCGATGCGAGAAAGATGCAAAGCGCGCGCCAGAATTGGGGTCAATCAAGGGCACCCAGTTTGTCGGTTCTAGCACGGGCACGTACGGACCCCGCCCGCTTGATTCACGCTAATATATCTATCTATATATTTGGATCAAGCATGGCGATCAACCATCTGTGCCGTGCGCGCCTAGTCGGGGGAGGTCATCCGAAATCCACGAACGCAGGCCACGCGGACTGCGAAGTCCCGGCAAGCAGTGGCCTGCAACATGCCCGGCACAATGTGGTACTCTAGCCACCACACGCATCTATGGCCTTTATTCAGAGAAAGCAACATGATCATGCCCCGTTTTAACATAATATACATATGTCCACATCACGTATCCCTACGAACTGCAGGGGGGATTGATCATTTAGGAGGTAGGCCCTGCCGAATGATCACCCTGCGCTGCTACTCTTTCAAATCAAGGTACATAGTATACTCTTCCACGCCGGGGCACCGGCTCATCGCGCCGCTACTCCGGCCGGCCGATCGAACAAAGGCGGCGCACCAAACGCCGTGCAAACTCCATTAACTTTGGGCGCCACTTCCGCTGTGCGCTAGCTCACTGGTGCAGACGTGCGCTAGCTCTACGACCACTACGCTACTAGTAGCACGTACTACTCCGTAGCACTAGCTGTGCTCGACCGTAGGTGCATGCCCTGCGAGGCCTTGACCGTACTAGTACGTGACCCGGCCATAATGACGCAGGTGCTCTCGGCGACAGGCAACAAGTTCCAGTCCGGTCTTCTCTCTCTCTCTCTAGGCAGGTTCCGAACTTTTTCGTAGGTTTGAAGGCTGAAACCGAAGGGAAACCAGGATATGGGACTGGCACACACATACATTCTCACCGTCGCCGGCGGTGCCGCTAATGATCCCTGTCGGTTGACAAGTGAGGTTACGGATGATGGACGGACGCCGTGACGCCGCGATGTGATCGATCCTCTCGGACAGCGAAATGCCAGATGCTCCAAATCCAACAACCAGCAATCATGGAGCAGCACCCTGTTGCATTCCGTCGCGCTCTCAAAAGACGACACCCTGATCTCTCGCTCCTCCTCTTCCGCGAGGCCGACACAAATGGCATCAAACCAAACCCAGCTTTGGAGCGAGCCGCATGCATGATGCCAATGGATTATCCACCATGGAAAACAGTCGTGTTAGTAGTACTACTAACTATTATTAAGCACAGAAATGGTCTATTTTTCCTCTAAATTATTAGCTTGGGTCAAATCCGTAAGGCGGTCAGCACTTTAGTTTGCCATTTGGAGTTGTCCAGTATTTTGTTTTGTTTATCTATAGGAATCGCCCGTGGAGTTCCCTCGGCCCAATATATTACTGAAGGTGGTCGGAGGCCAAATTGATTATAGGCGCGGCCGCTCGTGCCCTGCAGCGAGAGTGTTAGGGTTTCTCATGCCTTCCGCTAACGCGGCTGCCGGCCTACCTCGTCTCCTAAGTTTTTAGGGCTATGAAGACATGATGGATCTCGACCCTTGCCGATGGAAAGGATTTATTTTTTTTACTGTTTTTTGAGTTTTATTAGAATTAATGTTTTACTTAGAGATGCGAGGCGGAGAGGACTATCTGTACATGGAAAAATATCCTCCCCGTCTAGCCCCGGTTTCAATTGTGTTTCTAGCATCGTCGAAGGTCGTGTGAAGGTTTGTCTCCGGTGGATCTCATGAGATTCGGTTGGTGCTTGTCTTTGGTGGATCCATGTGGATCCGGTCTTCGTTCGTATGCGTTCGTGTGTTTACAGGTTAGATTCTTTCGATCTACGCTTCTCTTTATCAGTGGCGGTTGTTGTTCTAGTGCGCTGGTCCTATGGGGCCTTACCACGACGACTTTCTCATTGTCTACTACAATAAGGTTTGCCCGGCTCCGATGAGGAAGATGCTATGACAGTAGCGCGCTTTCAGCTCGCTCCAGTGCTTGTAGTCATCACTAGGTGGTCTTACCGACATGGATGTATTTTTTATTTCTGGTGTTCTTTGTACTACCTTGACAGTTGATGAATAGATCGAAAGTTTTTTTGTAAAAAAGAGATTATATGCACGTTGGAAGTTAGGGATGTAAGGGCATCTCCAACGCCAACCAGCAAATTTTCTCCTGCATTCGTTCGCTAACGGGGGGACCAGTCCGCGGGCATGGATACTGGAGGCCGACATCCAACGATGCCCGCATACATCCGGCCTCCTATTTTTTTAAATTCGTGATTGCTTTCCTACTGTTATTTATGATGTTTTTATGCATAATAATGCTTTATGGAGTAATTCTAATGTCTTTCCCTCATAATGTGCAAGGTTCGCACAAAGAGGGAGAATACCCGCAGCTGGAATTCTGGACCTGAAAAAGCTTCGTCGGGCCACCTATTATGCACAACTCCAAATGAGCTGAAACTTCACGGAGAATTTTTATGGAATATTTATTGGAGCAAATAACTATAAGAGGGGGCCCATCAAGTGGGCACAACCCACCTGGGCGCGCCAGGGCCCCCAGGCGCGCCCTGGTGGGTTATGCTCTCCTCGGCCCACCTTCGGTGCCCCTCTTCTGGTATATAAGTCATTTTGACCTAGAAAAAATAAGGGGATGACTTTCGGGATGAAACACCGTCGTCTCGAGGCGGAACATGGGCAAGAGCACTTTTGCCCTCCGGCGAAGCGATTCCGCCGAGGGAACTTCCCTCCCGGAGGAGGAAATCATCGTCACCATCATCACCAACAACTCTTCCATCTGGGGGAGGGCAATCTCCATCAACATCTTCAACAGCACCATCTCCTCTCAAACCCTAGCTCATCTCTTGTGTTCAATATTTGTAATGGAACCTTAGATTGGTGCTTGTGAGTGACTAGTAGTGTTGATTATATCTTGTAGTTGATTACTATATGGTTTATTTGGTGGAAGATTATATGTTCAGATCCATTATGCTATTTAATACCCCGCTAATCTTGAGCATGATTATCCTTTGTGAGTAGTTACTTTTGTTCTTGAGGTCAAGGGAGAAATCTTGTTGCAAGTAATCATGTGAACTTGATATGTGTTCGATATTTTGATTCTATGTATGTCAATACTTTTGTTCTTGAGGTCACGGGAGAAATCTCCAAGAGTTTAATGCTATGGTCAGATTTTATCTTAATACTTTTCTCGTAGTTGCGGATGCTTGCGAGGGAGTTAATCATAAGTAGGAGGTTTTTTCAAGTAAGAACAACACCCAAGGACAAATCAAACCAACATGATGAAAGTGACTAGATGAAATTCCTGTGTACCCTCAAGAACACTTGCTTATCATAAGAGACCGTTTTGGCATGTCCTTTGCCACAAAAGGATTGGGCTACCTTGCCGCATATTATTTTCCATTACCGTTACTTGCTTGTTACTAACTATCTTGTTATCAAACTACTCGTTACTTATAAATTGAGTGCTTGCAGAGAATACCTTGCTAAAAACCACTTGTCATTTCCTTCTGCTCCTCGTTGGGTTCGACACTCTTACTTATCGAAAGGACTACGATTGATCCCCTATACTTGTGGGTCATTAAGGCTCTTTTCTGGCACCGTTGCCGGGGATGAAGCGCTCTTGGTAAGTGGAAATCGGTAAACACAAATTATTACTATGTGCTGAAATTTATTGTCACTTACTACTATGGAGAACAACCCGTTGAGGGGTTTGTTCGGGGTATCTTCGCCCCGACCGGAACCACAATTAGCTGCCCCTCAACCTATGCCACCTACTGAAAATATTGGTTATGACATTCCTTCGGGTATGATAGAACAACTGCTAGCTAATCCTTATGTAGGAGATGAAACCGAACATCTTGTTATGCACTTGATATATGTGGATGAAATTTGTGGATTAGTTAAGCTTGCAGGTTTACCCGGAGATGCAGCTAAGAAGAAGGTTTTCCCTTTACCTTTGAAGAGAAAAGCATCGGCATGGTATAGGATATGGCGATGATATTGGATCTTCCAATTGGAATCGACTGAAATGGGAATTACACCAAAAAGATTTGAAAGTGCGTTATATCGACTAGAGGGGGGTGAATAGGCGATTTTTACGAAATTCTTCACTGAGGAATTTGCTGGTGAGGAAATTCCTTAGCGAAGAACTACTAGCAGCGGAATAAGTACTCAAAAGTAAACACAACAGGATACAAGCATAGTCATCATGATGAAATGAAGACAGGCACAGAGTACAGGAAGCGTAATGACAAGATAACACAGGATGAAGACAAACAGACTGAAGAAATTGAACTGAGGAAATTGAGAAAGTCTTGAGTCAAAGTCTTCAAACACAGATATGAACAATCATATAGCAAAGTTATGAGGAAATGAAAGAGTTGAGGAAATAGAACCAGTAAGCTCGGTGAAGACAATGATTTGGTAGACCAGTTCCAACTGTTGTCTCAGTTGTACGTCTGGTTGGAGCGGCTGAGTATTTAAACTCGAGGACACACAGTCCTCACCGTATTCTCCTTGAACTAAGGTCACACAGACCTCGTCCAATCACTCGTGGTAAGTCTTCAGGCGACTTCCAAACCTTCACAAACTTGGTCACTCGGCGATCCACAATTCCTCTTGGATGCTCTAGACCATGACGACTAACCGTCTGGAAGAAGCACAGTCTTCAAAGGTAACACGCGTCGGATCCACTCAGGATCAATCTCTTCAGTGATGCTCAATCACTTGGGGTTTGTAGGTGTTTGGGTTTGGGGTTTTTGGTTTTTCCTCACTTGATGATTTTCGCTCAAAGTCCTCGGAGGATGGGTTGCTCTCAAATGACAAGTGTCAGTTTCTCTTGGAGCAGCCAACCAGCTAGTGGTTGTAGGGGGGGGGGGGGCTATTTATAGCCTAGGGAGCAGCCCGACATGATAAGACATAAATGCCCTTCAATGATATGACCGTTAGGTGGATAGATATTTTGGAACAGCTGGTGCATAGCACGGCAACGGTCGGAATTTTGAGTAGCAAAATCCTCAGGGCTATCATGTTCCTCACTGTGTAGGCAATCCGCACTGGCGAATTCCTAACTCCTCAGCCAGGACAAATTCCTCAGAGACCAGAAGAACTTCGTCTCTGTCACTGAAGAAATTGACTGAACTGTATGAGATTTCCAATGGCTTCACTCGAAGGGATTGATAGGTGCAGGATTTTGAGTTGAGCATCACATGGAAATTTTTCCTTAGTATTTCCTCGACCCCCTTTAACAGTACGGTGTTTCCTATGACTCAAGAAAGAGAAAAACAAAACTATGAACACGAAAGTCTTCAAGCTTCATATTTCTCGCATGAATATCAAGTCTTCACGGACACACCAATTTCTTCACTTTCAAAGTATTCATGAAAGTCTTCAGAAATACCAAAATCTTCAGTCGAAGATATTCATTTTTAGGGGTCGACTTTTCCTGTAAATATCAAACTCCTCATAGATTTATAGACCTGTGTACACTCACACACGCATTAGTCCCTTAACCTATAAGTCTTCAATACACCAAAATCACTAAGGGGCACTAGATGCACTTACAATCTCCCCCTTTTTGGTGATTGATGACAATATAGGTTAAGTTTTCAACGGGGATAAACATATGAAGTGTAAATACTGATATTGAGGAATTTGATTGCAAGATATAGAAGAACTCCCCCTGAAGATGTGCATAGTGAGGAATTTGCTTTTGAAGCAATGCACACTTGAAGAGTTGAATCATGGAGATCTCCCCCTATATCTTGTAATTCATACACGCATTTAACATATAATATGAAGAATTTGAAATGCATGATGAAATATGGTGCCTAATGAAATTCAGCATGCGTGCAATAATATTAACAAGGAATAAGCATGCAGAATAGTGCATCAAGAGTATCAGAGCACAGTGCATCAAAAGTATCAAAGCACCATCGGGTTTAAGATTACAACTCGATCCAATAAAGTCTCAGAAGAACGAGAGTTGTAACTTAGCAAAAAAATGCCCATATAGTAGACCCGCTTGAAGACTAACTCATATTTCTCCCCCTTTGTCATCGAATGACCAAAAGGATCGAAAATGAGGACTAATGCCCCTGAAGATAATCATGTTGATGAAGGAGCGCTAGCGTTGTTGGGGTCGTTGGTTGATGTAGGGCCTGCCACAGTGTCGTCCAAATCTTCATGTTCATCAGTGTCGCGCGATGAAGAAAATGAGCTGGCCACCAGAGAAGGAACTTGGACCTTCTTGAATTTCTTTGGTGGAGGTGCAGACCAGTCAAAATCTTCATTAAGACCCATGTTCTTCAGATCTTCTTCACCATACAGATGTGACAGGATTGCGCAGGTGCGACCGAAGACTTGATGGAGGTAGTAGTGGTTTTTCTTCACTGCATTGTGTGTGGCAGTCATGTTGTGAAGAAGTGAACCAAACTGACGCTTAACCCATTTGTGATTTCGATCCACCTTCTGGTGAAGACTAAGCAAAAGTTCACGGTCTGTCATCACGCGCGGACCAGTGGCTTGAGGAGTGGACTTGGGAGCATTGGCAGAGTCATGTGTGGCAGAGTCATCATTGGTGGAATAAGATGCAGCTTTGGAAACTAACCATCCAATGGACGAATGCCTTCATCAATTACAGCTGGTGCCTTGCCCTTTCCATCAACATTGGTCCTTTGATGGCCTGGTTGAGATGGGAACAACATCAATCGGATGTGCAAATGAACTTGTCATAGGCTTCATTTTTTTCGGAGCTGAAGAATCTGAAGCAGCTGATGCTTTCCTTTTCTTCACTTCAGCACGCTCTGCAACCTTGGTCTTCTTCACATCTGATGCAGATGGAAGGATTGGAGTTGAAGTTGGTGCAGGAGCAGCTGA
Organism: Triticum urartu; assembly: GCF_003073215.2. Lineage (NCBI taxonomy): Eukaryota > Viridiplantae > Streptophyta > Magnoliopsida > Poales > Poaceae > Triticum > Triticum urartu. The sequence goes on along the minus strand of NC_053025.1, from coordinate 494,147,808 downwards.
GGAATCTGGTTGATTTTCTTCAGGCACAACTGATGCAGTTGCCCTGAGTTCTTCAGTTTCTTCAGGCGGACCACTAGTGGGTGCCCTGGAAATTTCTTCAGTGGCTGGAATGCAGTCATCAGCCCTGGAACTCACATTTTCTTCAGCAGCCTGATTGTCATCAGCGGTGCTGGCATTTTCTTCAGTAGGCTGAGCAGATGCTTCAGCCTGAGGAATTTCCTGTTGCATTGGGGCAGCAACATTTGAAGTGAACTGTTTAGTTATCTTTACAAATCTAACTTTGTTTCCTTGCCAATCAGCATAGTAGGCTTTGAAGTCGTCACTGAGGGTTTTGATTTCAGATTGGATTTTTACAAGTTCATCAGTTGTCATAGTGACAACGTTGTTCTTCAGAAATTTCTCCTTCTTGTACTGCGCTTTCTTGATCTATCTGGCCTTCTCAAATTTCCACTTTTCTTCTTGAATGAAGTGGGTCAGCATGTGACTTTGGCGAGGAGTCAGCTTGAAGTCGGGCAAGGGAGTGTTGGGGTCCTTGTGCCAATCATCAATGCAGGCGAGGATCAGCTTGGGATCCAAAAGCAGCGGCACCTCTGATCCTTTGACTCTAGCGGCCCTGACTTGCCTGTCTCTGATGATTTCTGCAAGTTCATCATCATCAGCTTCGTCTTCATCAGACGGCACTTGGAAAGCGACTTGCTTCTTTTGAGGACTTGGGCGTGGACCTCGTCCAGCAGTGGCCTTTGTCTTGAGCAGTGAGGGGCCAGCTGAGGAACTTGGTGCAGCTAAGGAACTAGCTGAGACACCTGAGGCAATGGAGATGGCGGCAGTCCTTTGGCATGAAGCGAGATGCACAGGTGCTGAGGATTTGGTCAGAACAGCTGAAGGCTTTGGCGGAGGAGCTGAGGACTTTGGAGGAATAGGAGCAGCATGAGGAATTGGCCGTGAGGGCTTTGATGATTCTCGCCGTGAGGGCATTGCCGAGGAAGCACTTGGCTTGTGCGTAGGCTTCTTTGACATAGCCTTCTTTGGCTTGACAGCAAGGACCTCAGCAGAGGCAGCAGCAGCAGCAGAGTCTTCATTAAATTTCCTCACTGCTTCTCTGGCTTGCTTAGCCAACTTGCCTTGGCGCTTGGCCCATTCATCAGGATAGTCCTCACCTCGCTTGAGGCTGGTGGGATCAGCAATTTGGCCAGGTGCCAGTGGTGCTCTTGGGCATGGAGGATTGAGTGCGAATTTCTTTATATACTTAGGAGTGACATATCTGTACTCCCTCCATTTTCTTGCCCATCTCCTCTCTATCTTCTGAATGCGCACTTTGCGCTCATTCTTGGTTTCCTCAGGAGGCGTGCAGTACCTAGCAAATATGTCATCAGGGATTTCAGACGCTGTATTTACCTCAGGCCTCTTTCCTCCCTTCTGTGGCCTTTTACCATCAGCCATTTTATTCAGTTGAGGAATTTGAACAATTGAATTCTCTGAAGAAGTATGCAACTTTTCTTCGAGGAACGCCGCAAATGAGTTAAGTTTATGAGAACCTAGTGATTCAGCAGCTGACATGTGTACCTGTGAACAGAGCATAGTTGCGAGGAATTTGGAGAGGTCATATGCGTTCTCAGAAGGTTTTTCAAAAAGAACAAGTTTGAGGAATTTGACCAGATGAGTCTTGAAGATTTTCACTAAGCGTTCTTTGTCTTTGGTTCCAGAGTTGTATAGATCGAAGATCCACACAATTGAGGAATCTTGAAGAAAAATGATGCTTAGAGAAACGAATCAAGAACAGATGACTTCGTGAGGTGTTCCGTGTGTGAAGATATGAAGAAAAACTTGAAGATTTTGTAGATAATCATTCGAATCAACGAGGGCAGTAAAAGTAACTTTTAATTACCCTGGACGAAGAACACGACGAACTGGAGTGAGGAGATGTGAAGTTCGTCTGTGCAGATCTTCCACGCCCTAACTTGGCGGAGGAAGACGGCTACGGCGGCGGCGAGTGAAGATTCCGCGGTCGGCGCGAGTACGTCAGGCGACGAGGTCGAGGCAGTGAAGCTCTTCCTCACCGGCGGCGATGAAGTAGCGGCGGCGCTAGGGTTTGAGAAGCTCGAGCTGGAGAGAGAGGTCGAGCGGAGTAAAAGAAGTGAGGAAGGGAAGGAGGGGTATTTATAGCCACGGTGAAAAACTGCTCGCCCGAAGAAATTGGACGAACGTGCCCCTGACCCTTCTCATTCGCATGACATGTGTCACCCACGTAGTGAGAGGTGGAGATCATGTTAGATCGTGGGTGAGTGGATAAGTGTATCGTGGGATGCGGAACGGTTTGAGCGGCAAAGCCGAAAATTTTGATAAGATAGGTTTTAAAGTTCCGTTCGCAATTTCTTCAGCTGACAAGGACACAGTGAAGATTTTGAACGAGTTTCAAATAGAACGCACATGAAGAATTTGTGAACAGATTGGGTTGAGTATAGCATAGAGGGGAAGGGTCCGATCACATTCACTTAGCAGAAAACCAACTTGAAGAAATAGCAATAAGTGAATGCTGTAGAGGACATAAACTCATATATATATATAGCCAATGAAGAAAAACGACGGAACCAGTGAAGACTATGCAAAGTTGAAGAATATGAATAATTTGAGGAATTTCAACTTTTGGTGGTGGCGTGACCCACCGTATAAGAATGATGATTTCAGACACCGCGTACAATTATCGTAGGGTTCTGAGAATCAAATTCTTCGTTAATTTCTTCACACTAAGAGTGTTATTCTTCATTGATTGAAGAAAACATTTCTTCATGTGTTGCACATCTAAGTCATCAATTTTGCATAAGTGTTAGGATGAGTGTCCTTTTCAAAGAACATTCGAAGATTCTAGGATATTTAGCTCACACCGCAACTTGCTAAATCTCTTCTCATCCAAGGGCTTTGTGAAGATATCGGCTAGCTGTTCTTCAGTCTTCACATGCTCAATAGAAATGTCGCCCTTCAACACATGATCACGAAGAAAATGATGACGAATCTGAATGTGCTTTGTCTTCGAGTGCTGAACTGGGTTGTGAGCAATCTTGATGGCACTCTCATTGTCACAGAAGAGAGGCACATTCTTCATGTTGACGTCCGTAGTCCTTGAGAGTTTGCTTCATCCATAGCAATTGAGCACAGCAAGAACCAGCGGCAATGTACTCAGCTTCAGCAGTAGATAGTGATACGCAGTTCTGTTTCTTCGAGGACCAACAGACCAAAGATCGTCCGAGGAAATGACATGTACCAGATGTTGACTTGCGATCCACACGATCACCAGCATAGTCAGAGTCAGAATATCCAACAAGATCAAAAGCCGAGCCCTTGGGGTACCATAATCCAAGTGTTGGTGTGTGAGCTAGATATCGAAGAATATGCTTCACAGCCTTATGGTGTGATTCCTTCGGTGCAGCTTGAAATCGGGCACACATGCAAACACTAAGCATTATATCTGGCCTAGATGTACATAAGTATAATAAGGAACCTATCATGGAGCGGTATACCTTATGATCGAAGTCAATACCATTTTCATCAGTGCACGGATTGCCATTCGTGGGCATAGGAATTTTGACGCCTTTGCAATCTTACATGCCGAATTTCCTCAGTACATCCTTGAGGTATTTCTCCTGAGATATGAATATGCCATTGTGTTGTTGACGATTTTGAAGACCTGAGAAGAATTTCAACTCTCCCATCCTAGACATTTGATATTCTTCACTCATCATATAGGCAAATTCATCACTATAACGTTGGTCAGTACAGCCAAAGATAATATCATCAACATATACTTGGCACACAAACAATTCACCATCATAAGATTTAGTGAAAAGAGTAGGGTGACGGTGTCCTGGACTAGGGGGTACTCACCACGTCGTCTCCCGATCTATTAGATTGGGCAGAGGCCACCCATGGCCGTATACTCATGGGCCAGTTCGGAAAGTTGCCGCATACAAGGAAGATTCCGCAAAGACTTGGCGATCAAGACAAGGACTTCTCCCACCAGCGTATTCGGCTAGGACTCTTGTTAACCTAGGCCTCTGGTGCATTATATAAACCAGTGCCAGGCTAGTCGATAGGATATACAACATACAGAACAACAATCATACCATAGGCTAGCTTCTAGGGTTTAGCCTCTCCGATCTCGTGGTAGATCTACTCTTGTACTACCCATATCATCAATATTAATCAAGCAAGACGTAGGGTTTTACCTCCATCAAGAGGGCCCGAACCTGGGTAAAACTTCGTGTCCCTTGCCTCCTGTTACCATCCGGCCTAGACGCACAGTTCGGGACCCCCTACCCGAGATGTGCCGGTTTTGACACCGACATTGGTGCTTTCATTGAGAGTTCCGCTGTGTGATCGACAAAAGGATCGATGGCTCGCCTGCAGATCAACCGGGACTTCGGCGTCTTCGTCACCAGTTCGACTGGTCACCTTGGTTCGACCAAGAATTGCGCCCCGTGTTCGGATCACCATGTTCGGACGAGGGCCTTAATCAAACATCAACTCCGATCTCTATCAAGATCATGGAGGAATCATCTATGGAGCTCGGGGCTCAACGTCAACATTACCCTCAAGCGACCGTGCTATTTTTTTTGGACAGCGAACTCTTATCTGCCGCCACCATCTCCTCGAGTATCGCTTTGACGATCGCTTTGGTGGAATTGTGCGGAACTGAGTCTATAACAACCCTGGAAAATTTCGTCGAGTTCTGATGGAGGAATCTCTGGCAATCTACGATATACCGGAGCCCTGTCAAATCTGGATGGGAATTTGGATGAGTTTAGGGCGTGGTGTCCAGCTTCTAGCTCGGACGTCCTTTGGAAGATCCAACCGTTGATCGGCTGCGGAATTCCTATATCTACCACCTCTCAAAATTTCAGCTCGATCTGACCGTCAAAACTCCGGGAAAATGAATCTGACCCGAGTTCATCTTTTTTATGAACGGGATTTCAGACATCCCTTTTGAAGGAAGTTTTGTATGGGGTATTGTGTTTTGTTCCCGAACACATCCCACTAACTTTAAGATCTTTTGAACATGATCTTCAACATCATGCTGGTGTTAAACCAGTCCGGCAATATTACTCCACGGCTGCCGACCTGCGCTAGACACGTCGTCACTTTAGCCGAGCTCAACTTCTTCGGATCATCATCTCGGCAAGCTGAACAAGAGTCCGGCGTCTCAAAGGATAAATCATCATCAACATCACCGCCCCACAGATTACACGGAGTGGGCATACCGGCATCGCCGCACGGTCGCTTCATCAAGCCGGCATCGACCACGTCACGACCTGCATCGGTAGGGCCGCACTATTGCTTCTTCAAGCTGGTGTCCATCACGCCGACCTACTTCGACTCATCAGCTGACGTTGAGGCTTCGACATCTCGGCTGGACCGGGGGCTTCGCCATCTCTTCATCAACCTACTCCGGACACTTCGGTGTCACTAGCCGACCAGCTCCGTCACGTTAGCTGGGCCGAGGGCTTTGCCTTGGTGAGTCAACCTTTACCAGCATTGCCATGCCATCGTTTTATCGCCCATCAGGCAATGGGTGTGCGGAACGAGTCCCAATTTTGGGAATCACCTTCCTTCGGATTGCTACAACAAATAAACCAGGTGCTATTAATCCAAGTATTTTTTGCTTGTTTGGGTTCATTTTTCCCAAGGAATTATTACTCTGGTTTGTCCATGATATGTACACAGGTCTATAAAATGGTGACCACATTAACGACGGTCGTGTGGTGGTTCGATCAGTTTCCGTACATGGTCCGGCGAACGCCGCATCTGGAGCTCGAGCCGACCTATGAATTCAGGCTTTGCCACGCCTTTACTACATCACGCCGACGCCTTGCATCGACATTGACTTCGGCACAAGGCCATATTTCTTCTATTCCTCACTTTGCATAAATTATTTATTATGTAACATTTTTTTAAATTATCATTATTACTATTATCTCCGGTTTGCACTATTTTTTGTGCACAGGAAAATGATCCGGGGACTTCGGCGTCACTCTGCCGGTCTGCATTGACCGTGCTATGTCACCACTTCGGCGTGTCGAGCTCTCCGCTCCGCCACCTCGGGACCAGCTTGGGGGATGGAACCTTGCCCCGCATCAAGCTCGGACCGCATCATCAATACCGAACACATTAACCAGCTAAGTCGCTTTCATGCTCAAAGCTTTAATTTCTAACTTGTGTTCGGTTCGACCAAGCATTATACTTTTTTGGAAAAAAGTTGCTTGTAAAAAACTTCCTTGGCCAAACTTTGTTTGTGACGCATAAATTCAAATACCCAATTCATTTGGGGGCTTCCTTCATGAAGCTTTTCCACTTGCATATGATTATACTTGTACGGCTTCGTTCCTTGTTCGTGTATTACGCCACAATATGCACCATATTGACTTAAGCGATTTGCAAGCTGGGTTGCCTCGCTCCTGTATTTACCCCTATGTTCCCGATTGTTCGGCTAGGGAGTAAAGGGAGCACCTCTGCGATTGTCACGATCGGGTCGCCCGAGCCGGATCTCAGACTGGGTGAAGCCGAAAGCTAGCGCTCTTATAGTTTTCAATGATGGTCGGCACACAACGGAACTCATGAGTACAAAAAATCTATTGCACAAGTCTCATAATAACAATGAGCACCGAAGAAAGGTATCGGTGGGGGTACTATTTTCTTCGAAGATGCTTCTTACACTTCACGGTAATATAGCATAAGTTGTCTGTTACAGCCTTATGGCCTGATTGCGTGGTTATTGGAAACACCGTCGATATTCTTGACCGATGGAGTACATAACACTTTTTGGTCCTTGACCGAAGAGGGAGAAGCTGACGGTCGGTTAAGACGCGTTTAAAGTTCGGTTGAACATAGATATGATATAAGTACTTCGGTACATGCAATCATTCTTCTACCCAAGTCACTTGGGGGCTCTTAAGTTTATTTGAGCCGTTTTATAATAAGTGTTCTTCTTCTTAGTCGTTGCAAAGTTTTATTATTATTATTATTTATCACTCCTTTTTTCGACACAAGTGTGCGGTCACTAGCCGGGGAGCCTAATTTCTCTCTCAAAGCCGCTAGAGTTTAGTTTGCTAAACTGGCCTGATGAGAAGTACTCCGCCCTCGGGATAGGAGGTTGAAGCCGTAGGCTGACCCGCTCGAAGTCTTGAGATAGGATGTATCATGTTAAAGCACGACAGAAGCACTTATTTTTTCTAAGACCAACTTTCGGATTGGCACCGAACACTTGATATTGTTCGGACATCATGTTTTTACTGATGTTTCTTGGTTTTCCAAGCTTTTTGGCACTTTTAAACTATTTGTGCTTTTCCAGCATTAGTCTCGCAGTGCAACGCCGGACACCTTTAGGGATTCGGCAAAAACATTCTCAGATATTGCTATATATGCATCGGTTTCGAATTGTGTCTTCGGTCAATAGTTGGGTTGCCCGGCTCCTGCACTTGCTTCCTATGTTCCGTTTTGTTCGGCTAGGCGTGCAAAGGGAGAACCACTGCGATTGTGCTTCCAGCTCACATGGTTAAGCACCTCAGTGAAGAAAGCCGAAAATTGACTTTCATAATAAGCGTAAACTGGTCAGCGATCCGATGACTATGTTAAATGATGGGCCGTTCATAACATTGGCCGAAGTGTTTACGGCTTGACCCCGACTGTCGCCGAACACTACCGGGGGCTATTAACTGGCCTCCCAAACTAAATCCTCAATATTTTGCTCTTACATTAGAGCTGAGGTTTAATGATCATGCTTAGCATGACAACCCAAAGAAAGGAACCAATACCGGGACTATTTTCTTTGGAAGACATTTCTTCTGTTAAACAGTAATATAACTCTCTGCGTACCTTTGTTTATAAAACCGTATGGCCAGATTGCCTTGTTTGTTGTAAATCTTTGCCCTCATAAAGGCTTTATAAAGTAGGACAAACACTCCTCGGCTACTGGCCGAGGAGGTGGAAGCCGATGGTCGGTCAACAAAGTTTTGTACAATGCGGATCCGAGCATTAATGACGTAAAGTTCTTGGATACATAGAGTCATTACACATAATTTGTGATTTTACTATGGATATTGATCCTTAATTCGGCCACCCATGCCTGCATTAAGGCTCGGGGGCTACTGGGCTTCGGGCTTATTATTTACAAATATTAAAGGGGCACATTGATCCCCTGATCTGGTGTTACCACCCGACCAGTGTCTCGGGGGCTACTGCATTGCTTGTCCAATGCAGAAAATTTTATGTGCAATATAGTTTCCGAGGAGATTTTGATCCTCAGGTTGGTCGGCCGCACCCAACCTGAGTCTCGAGGACTGAGCACGCCGCTTTTAGTGTCCCGAAGTATTCTGCCGAGCTTGGACTTGATCCTCAGGACGATTTTGCAAATCAACCTGAGTCTCAGCGGCTACTGCGATCAGCGGTCTTACGTCATCCTTCAGGTGCATCTCGGGTTTTAGACCGATACACACCTTGAGGGCTACTGGCTATATATCTCGGCAGAGAATAAATTGCACCAATAAAAAATATTCACAAAAATCGGCCCACATTCGGGGTGGTGCACCACCTCGGAAGCAGCCCGGCATAAAGCTCGGGCGCTAGTGGCTGGCTCCATAGAGGGCATTTCCGGCATTAAGCTCGGCTAAACTCCTTCAAAGTTCTTTGAACCAAGGTGATTTACGACACCTCGGATATAGTCCGGCGTTGGAGCTCGGATACAGTCCGACGTTGGAGCTCGAATATACAGTCTGGCGTTGGAGCTCGGAAACATAGTCCGGCGTTGGAGCTCGGATACATTCCGGCGTTAGAGCTGGGAAGCGGTCCGGCGTTGGTGCTCGGTTGCAAAAGATACCTCGAATACAGTCCGGCGTTGGAGCTCGGACGCAAGAGGACGCTGCCGCCCGGGAAAAACTTCAAACCCGAGGTATGACATAAAAATAACAAGGCATTGGTAAAGGCCGGAAAGTTAAAGGGGCTCCTCGGATACCCGACATGTAAACTCGTCGAATGCATTTCGGCGATCCTCAAGATCGAAGATAAAGAAGATTTGTTGAACCAGTTTTCAAGACCGACGACCGAAGATGAAGAACAGTTCGGAAGAATCGAGGAGCGTCCCTAACTTGAAGACCGGTTCAGGGGGCTACTGACGGTGTCCTGGACTAGGGGGTACTCACCATGTCGTCTCCCGATCTATTAGATTGGCCGAGGCCCCCCATGGCCGTATACTCATGGGCCAGTTCGAACAGCTGCCACATACAAGGAAGATTCCACAAAGACTTGGCGATCAAGACAAGGACTTCTCCCCACCGGCGTATTCGGCTAGGACTCTTGTTAACCTAGGCCTCTGGTGCATTATATAAACCAGGGCCAGGCTAGTCGATAGGATATACAACATACAGAACAACAGTCATACCATAGGCTAGCTTCTAGGGTTTAGCCTCTCCGATCTCGTGGTAGATCTACTCTTGTACTAGCCATATCATCAATATTAATCAAGCGGGACGTAGGGTTTTACCTCCATCAAGAGGGCCGGAACCTGGGTAAAACTTCGTGTCCCTTGCCTCCTGTTACCATCCGGCCTAGATGCACAGTTCGGGACCCCCTACCTGAGATCCGCCGGTTTTGACACCGACAGTAGGGTCGAGTGAACCAGGTTTGAAGCCTTTCTTCATGAAGAGTTCCTTCAAAGTATCATACCAAGCCCGTGGGGCCTGCTTGAGGCCATAGAGGGCCTTGTTGAGTCTGAAGACTTTGTCAGGATTCTTTGGATCTTCAAAACTTGGGGGTTGAGCAACATATACTTCTTCCTCAAGCTTACCATTGAGGAATGCACTTTTCACATCCATTTGATATAGAGTGATATCATGATGGTTAGCATAAGCAAGTAATATGCGAGTAGCCTCAAGTCTAGTAACAGGTGCAAAAGTTTCATCGAAATCAATTCCTTCAACCTGTGTGTAGCATTGAGCTACAAGCCGTGCCTTATTCCTCACCACAAGGCCATTTTCATCTTGCTTGTTGCGGTAGATCCACTTTGTGCCGATGATATTGTGCTTGCGAGGATCTGGACGTTTGACCAGTTCCCAGACATTGTTGAGCTCGAACTAATGTAATTCTTCTTGCATGGCCTGAATCCACTCAGGCTCCAGAAATGCTTCATCTACCTTAGTGGGCTCTGTAATAGAGACAAAAGCATACTGCCCACAAAAGTTAGACAAATGTGAAGCTTTTGAGCGTGTGAGAGGACCTGGCGCTTTGATGTCATTGATGATCTTTTCAATTTGCACTTCTTTTGCAATGCGAGGATGAGCTGGTTTTCATTGAAGAGTTTGATCAGCGTTTTCTTCAGCACCATTTTCTTCAGCATTTTCTTCAGGTGCATTAGCTCGACGTTCTTCATGTTTTGGAATGAATTCTTCAGCAAATTCTTCAGTAGGAATGACATCCTCAGTAGCCTTGAACTTGATAGTTTCTCAGGTGCTGGTTCATCTATCACAGTAGGTAGGTGCTCTCTTTGCGAGACATTAGTTTCATCGAACCGCAAATCTATAGTTTCAACAACTTTGTGAAGAACGTTGTTGAAGACTCTGTAGGTGTGCGAGTCCTTTCCGTAACCAAGCATAAACCCTTCATGTGCTTTCAGTGTAAATTTTGAGTTGTGATGAGGATCTCTAATCCAACATTTAGCACCGAAGACTTTGAACTAACTTATATTGGGTTTCTTATCAGTGAGGAGTTCATAGGCAGTCTTTTTGAAGAATTTGTGAAGATATACTCTCTTGATGATGTGGCACGCAGTATCAATTGCCTCAGTCCAGAAACGATGAGGCGTTTTGTATTCATCAAGCATAGTGCGAGCCATCTCAGCAAGAGTCCTGTTCTTGCGCTCCACGACGCCATTCTTCTGAGGAGTGTAGGGAGCAGATAACTCATGAGTAATACCAAGTTCATCTAGATGGTCATTGAGACCAGAATTCTTGAACTCAGTGCCATTGTCACTTCTGATGTGCTTGATCTTCACACCAAAGTTGGTTGAAGCCCTCGAGGAAAATCGTTTGAAGACATCCTGCACTTCATGTTTGTAAGTAACAAGGTGTACCCATGTATAGCGAGAATAATCATCAACAATAACAAAGCCATATTGAGATGCTTCATTTGAAATAGCAGAATAATGATTAGGACCAAAGAGATCCATGTGAAGCAATTCAAACGGGCAAGTGGTGGTCATGATAGTCTTCGCTCGATGCTTGGCCTTCGTCATCTTCCCAGCTTCACAGGCTCCGCATAGGTGATCCTGGAGGAATTTGACATTCTCGATGCCAATGACATGCTTCTTCTTCGCAAGCGTGTGCAAATTCCTCATGCCTGCATGACCAAGTCGTCGATGCTAGAGCCAGCCTTCTGAAGGTTTTGCAAGTAAGCACACGGCTGGTTGTGGTCCTGTAGAGAAATCAACAATATACATGTCTCCTCTCCTAAAGCCTTCGAAGACTTTGGAATTGTCAGCTTCCATAACCACAACATAACGGTACTTGCCAAAGACAACAACCATATCAAGATCACAAAGCATTGAGACAGACATAAGGTTGTATCCTAAGGACTCAACAAGCATGACTTTGTCCATGTGTCGATCCTTTGTAACCACAACCTTACCTAGACCCAATACCTGACTTTTGCCTTTGTCAGCAAAAATGATATGCTTCTGATGCGACGGAGATAATGGAGCATCCATCAATAGATTCTTGTCACCAGTCATGTGGTTTGTACATCCACTATCGAGGACCCACTCAGTGGCTTTGGGTTGATCATCCTGCAGATGAATTAGTGCAGCTTACAAACTCATATACTTCATCAGTGAAGAATATGACATCAATTCATCAGATCAATTTCATCAAGTAAAAGAACTGATAAAGCAATATGAGGATGTGAGAAATGAAAGTTCATTTCTTCATGATTAGCCTGCGTCCTATCAGGCATGCTCAGGGCTCCAGCAAATTCTTCAGACGGTTACGTACGTCTGGAGACCTGACCCTGCAGAAGAGATTAGTTCTTTTTCTTCACCACCCACATTTTAAGGGGTGGCAAAGAGTTCATCATTCTGCGAGCTCCATACGAGAAGGATGGCATAGAAGGCAGTCCATTTCGTTTCACGTAAGAGGGGTTAGAGTAAGCATAAGAGTAAGCAGAGAAATTCTTCAAGGACTTATGGACATAATGATTTGAAGAATAATGCACATATCCATAATCCTTAGATCTTCCCTGCGAAACAGACGGATTAGCATGATGATGTTCATGTGAGGACTTTGATCCATATGAGGAATTTGATCTGGGGTTCCTATTCTTCACAGGTGGTGTCATGATGACATTCACCTGGAGATTTTCAAGACATCTTTTGGGAACCCAGATTTTCTGCATAGAGGAGCCGTTCCTGCAGTTAGTGCCAACATATCTAGCAAATACTTCACCATTCTGATTTTTGAATAGCTTATAGTTGGAGTCAATTGACTCATCATCAGAATGAGGAGATTCACATGCAAATCCAGATAAGTTAGATGGATCAACTGGAGGTCCCTTTGCAGCAACCCATGTAGTTTTGGGGTACTGCTCAGGCTTCCAATATGTACCATCAGCATTGAGTTTCCTCTCAAAGGCGATACCCTCTTTCCTAGGGTTCCTGTTGAGGATCTGCTTTTTAAGCACATCACAAAGAGCCTGATGCCCTTTGATGCTTTTGTACATGCCTGTCATGTACAATTCCTTCATCCCTGCATTGTTAGTGATACTAGCAATGTCCTCAGATGAGGAATTAGTGATAGCAGAGGTATGTGAAGAATTTGAAACATTAGCAGCATTTGAACATTCAGGTGAAGAATTAGCAGATTCACGTTCAATGCACTTCAAGCATGGAGGAACAAATTCTTCCTGAGAAGCGCTAATTTGTTGAGCAAGTAATGAATCACGCTCCTTCTGAAGATCTTCATAACTCACTCTTATCTTTTCAAGATCTTGCTTTCTTTGAAGAAATTCATAAGAAAGCTTCTCATGATCGGATAAGAGAGTGTTATGATGACTTTGAAGATTGTCAAACCTAGTCTGAAATCTCTGAAGATTTTCAGTCAGGGTTTCAGTGCGATCCATTTCTTCACCCAACATATCATCACTCTTGTTTAGCATATAGTGAGCTTTTTCTAAAGCTCTTTGTTGTTTAGTAGCAAGGGAAGAAAGTTTGACATAGCTGGGTCCAAATTCATCACCAGATTCATCATCACTGGACTCGGATAGGTAGCATTCAGTTACCTCAGCATCTTTTGCCATAAGGCATGATGCAGAAGATGATGATTCTGGTTCGAATGTCATCGTTTTGAGAGATTCTTTGAAGTCCTCAAACCAAGGATCATGACAGGTTCGATGACCTTCATAGACCTCAGAGAGACGGTCCCAGATGAGCTTCGCATGATCAAGATGCATGATATTCCTGAACTGATTTTGTGACAGACTGGAGCAGATGACATCCTTCGCTGTGAGGTTTAGAAGAGTGTACTTGTGAATGTCATCGACTTCCGCCATCTTGCACAGATCGGTCAGACCAATCTCAGTGACGGCCCACAGCTTGCTGTTCATCGCCATGAGGCGTTTCTTCATCATGGCCTTCCACTTGGGATACTCGTGACCGTCAAAGATGGGGCATGTCACTTTCGTCATACCTGCGGTCGACATAACTAAAACTCCAGGCGGTTAAACCAAAATCACACAGAACAAGGGAGTACCTTGCTCTGATACCAATTGAAAGTGCGTTATATCGACTAGAGGGGGGTGAATAGGCGATTTTTACGAAATTCTTCACTGAGGAATTTGCTGGTGAGGAAATTCCTTAGTGAAGAACTACTAGCAGCAGAATAAGTACTCAAAAGTAAACACAACAGAATACAAGCATAGTCATCATGATGAAATGAAGACAGGCACAGAGTACAGGAAGCGTAATCACAGGATAACACATGATGAAGACAAACAGACTGAAGAAATTGAACTGAGGAAATTGAGAAAGTCTTCAGTCAAAGTCTTCAAACACAAATATGAACAATCATATAGCAAAGTTATGAGGAAATGAAAGAGTTGAGGAAATAGAACCAGTAAGCTCGGTGAAGACAATGATTTGGTAGACCAGTTCCAACTGCTGTCTCAGTTGTACGTCTGGTTGGAGCGGCTGAGTATTTAAACTCGAGGACACATAGTCCCGGACACCCAGTCAAGGACACTTAGTCCAAGACACCCAGTCCTCACTGTATTCTCCTTGAACTAAGGTCACACAGACCTCGTCCAATCACTCGTCGTAAGTCTTCAGGCGACTTCCAAACCTTCACAAACTTGGTCACTCGGCGATCCACAATTCCTCTTGGATGCTCTAGACCATGACGCTTAACCGTCTGGAGGAAGCACAGTCTTCAAAGGTAACAAGCGTCGGATCCACTCAGGATCAATCTCTTCAGTGATGCTCAATCACTTGGGGTTTGTAGGTGTTTGGGTTTTGGGTTTTTGGTTTTTCCTCACTTGATGATTTTCGCTCAAAGTCCTCGAAGGATGGGTTGCTCTCAAATGACAAGTGTCAGTTTTTCTCGGAGCAGCCAACCAGCTAGTGGTTGTAGGGGGCGGCTATTTATAGCCTAGGGAGCAGCCCTACATGATAAGACATAAGTGCCCTTCAATGATATGACCGTTAGGTGGATAGATATTTTGGAACAGCTGGCGCATAGCACCGCAACGGTCGGAATTTTGAGTAGCAAAATCCTCAGGGCTATCATGTTCCTCATTGTGTAGGCAATCCGCACTGGCGAATTCCTAACTCCTCAGTCAGGACAAATTCCTCAGAGACTAAAAGAACTTCATCTCTGTCACTGAAGAAATTGATTGAACTGTATGAGATTTCCAATGGCTTCACTCGAAGGGATTGGTAGGTGTAGGATTTTGAGTTGAGCATCACATGGAAATTTTTCCTTAGTATTTCCTCGACCCCCTTTAACAGTACGGTGTTTCCTATGACTCAAGAAAGAGAAAAACAAAACTATGAACACGAAAGTCTTCAAGCTTCATATTTCTCGCATGAATATCAAGTCTTCACGGACACACCAATTTCTTCACTTTCAAAGTCTTCATGAAAGTCTTCAGAAATACCAAAATCTTCAGTCGAAGATATTCATTTTTAGGGGTCGACTTTTCCTGTAAATATCAAACTCCTCATAGACTTATAGACCTGTGTACACTCACACACGCATTAGTCCCTTAACCTATAAGTCTACAATACACCAAAATCACTAAGGGGCACTAGATGCACTTACAAGATTATCCTATGTATCTAGTTCATCGTGATTGGAACTACATATATAATTTTTTGCCTCATGAAGGAGAAAGTATCGCTCTAGCTTGGGAGAGGTTTAAGTCAATGTTATATTCATGCCCCAATCATGAGCTTTCAAGAGAAATTATCATTCAGAATGTTTATGCTCGGCTTTCTCGTGATGATCAATGCATGCTCGATACTTCTTGTATTGGTTCTTTTATGAAGAAGACTATTGAATTCAGGTGGATCTTTTAGAGAAAATTAAATGCAACTCTGAAGATTGGAAACTCGATGAAGGTAAAGAGCCAGGTATTTAGCTTGAGTTTGATTGTGTTAAATCTTTTATGAATATCGATGCTTTTTAAAAGTTTAGCACTAAATATGGACTTGACTCAGAGATAGTAGCTTCTTTTTGTGAATCATTTGCTACTCATGTTGATCTCCCTAAGGAGAAGTGGTTTAAATATCACCTAACTATCAAAGAGGAAGTTAAAGAACCGGTAACAGCCTAAGATGAAATTATTATTTATAATATTGATCCAGTTGTACCTACTGCTTCCTTGAAAAACCACCTTTCCCTATAAGGATAAAGGAACATGCTAGGTTAAAGATCTCTTGGTATGGTTAAAGATCTCTTGGTAGAAAATATAGATGGGCATGCTATTTACTTCTGTAATGAAGCTACTAGAATTGCCAAACCCGATGAAAAAGATAAACATAGACCTGTTGTTGGCATGCATGTTGTCTCAATTAAAATAGGAGATCACTGTTATCATGGTTTATTTGATTTAGGTGCTAGCGTGAGTGCTATTCCTTTTACCTTATACCAAGAAATTATGAATGACATACCACCCGCTAAAATAGAAGACACATATGTTACTATTAAACTTGCTAACAGAGACACTGTCACACCACCTGGGATTGTTAGACATGTTGAAGTCTTGTTGGGAAAATAAAATATCCTACTGATTTTCTTGTTCTTGGTTCCCCACAAGATGGCTTTTGTCCCATTATCTTTGGTAGACCTTTCTTGAACACCGTTAATGCTAAAATAGATTGTGAGAAACAAATCGTCAGTGTTAGTTTTGGTGATGAGTCTCATGAGTTTAATTTTTATAAGTTTAGTAGAAAACATTATAAGAAAGGATTGCCTAGTAAGGATGAAATAATTGGTCTTGCTTCTATTGTCGTGCCTCCCACTGATCCACTAGAACAATATTTGATAGACCATGAAAATTATATGTATATGCATGAAAGAAATGAGATAGATGAAATATTCTTTGAACAATGACCTCTGCTTAAACACAATTTGCCTATTGTAACTCTAGGAGGTCCTCCTCTACCTAAAGGTGATCTCGTGTTTGAATTAAAACAATTCGTAGACACTTTGAAATATGCTTATCTTGATGAGAAAAAGATATATAATGTTGTTATTAGTGCTAATCTTTCAGAACATGAAGAAGAGAGATTATTGAAAATTTTGAAGAAGCACCGAGCTGCTATTGGATATACTCTTGATGATCCTAAGGGCATTAGTCCCATTCTATGTCAGCATAAGATTAATATGGAACCTGATGCTAAACCCGTTGTTGATCACCAACGACGGTTGAATCCTAAAATGAAAGTAGTGGTAAGAACTGAAATATTAAAGCTTCTGGAAGCAGGTATAATCTATCCCATAGCTGATAGTAGATGGGCAAGCCCCGTTCATTGTGTCCCTAAGAAGGGAGGTATTATTGTTGTTCCTAATGATAAGAATGAACTCATTGCACAAAGAATTGTTACTGGCTATAGAATGGTAATTGATTTTAAAAAATTAAATAAAGCAGCTGGAAAAGATCATTACCCTTTACCTTTTATTGATCAAATGTTAGAAATACTATGTAAGCACACACACTTTTGTTTTCTCGATGGATATTCTGTTTTTCTCAAATACCCGTTTCACAACCTGATCAAGAGAAACCCACCTTTACTTGTCCTTTTGGAACTTATGCTTATAGACGTATGCCTTTTGGTTTATGCAATGCACCTGTTACCTTTCAAAGATGTATGACTGCTATATTCTCTGATTTTTGCGAAAAGATTGTCGAGGTTTCATGGATGATTTTTCCGTTTACGGAACTTCTTTTGATGATTGCTTAAGAAACCTTGATCGTGTTTTGCGGAGATGTGAGCAAACTAATCTTGTCTTGAATTAGGAGAAGTGTCATTTTATGGTTAATGAAGGTATTGCCCTGGGACATAAATTTTTTGAATGAGGTATTGAGGTGGATAAAGCTAAGGTTGATGCAATTGAGAAAATACTATGTCCCAGAGATATTAAAGGTATTCGTAGTTTTCTCGGTCATGCTGGTTTTTATAGGAAATTTATTAAAGACTTCTCTAAAATTTCTAGCCCTCTTATGAATCTTTTACCAAAGGATGTTCCATTTGTTTTTGATGATGATTGTTTAGAAGGCTTTGAAACACTTAAGAAAGCCTTAATTTCTGCACCTATTGTTCAACCACCTGATTGGAACTTTCCTTTCAAAATTATGTGTGATGCTAGTGATTATGTTGTTGGTGCTATTCTAGGACAAAGCGTTCATAAGAAGTTAAATGTTATTCATTATGCTAGTAAGACTCTGGACAGTGCCCAACGAAATTATGATACTATTGAAAAATAATTTTTAGAGGTTGTGTTTGCTTGTGATAAATTTAGATGTTACATTGTTGATTCTAAAGTTATTGTTCATACTGAACATGCTACTATTAAATATCGTAAGGAAAATAAAGATGATAAACCAAGATTCATTAGGTGGGTTCTCCTGTTACAAGAATTTGATTTACATATCACTGATAGAAAAGGGGCTGAGAACCCCGTGGCTGATAACTTGTCTAGGTTAGAAAATATTCTTGATGACACACAACCTATTAATGATAGTTTTCCTAATGAGAAATTAGCTGCAATATATTTTTGTCATAACACTCCTTGGTTTGCTGACCATGCTAATTATATTGTTGCTAAATATATACCACCTAGCTTCACATACCAACAAAAGAAAAAATTCTTCTTTGATTTAAGACATTAGTTTTGGGATGACCCACATCTTTATAAAGAAGGTGTAGATGGTATTATTAGATGTTGTGTACCTGATCATGAACAAGGACAAATCCTAAGAAAATGTCACTCCAAAGCTTACGGAGGGCATCATGTGGGAGACAGAACTGCTCACAAGGTATTGCAATCTGGTTCTTATTTGCCTACTCTCTTCAAGTATGCCCGTAAGTTTGTTTTATCTTGTGATGAATGTCAAAGAATTGCTAATGTTGGTAAGCGTCAGGAAATGCCTATGAATTACTCTCTTGCTGTCGAACCATTTGATGTTTGGGGTTTTGATTACATGGGACCTTTTCCTTCCTCTAATGGGTACACACATATTTTGGTTGCTGTTGATTATGTTATTAAGTTGGTAGAAGCTATTCCAACTAGTAGTGTTGATCACAACACCTCTATTAAAATGCTTAAGAAAGTTATTTTCCCAAGGTTTGGAGTCCCTAGATATTTAATGACTGATGGTGGTTCACACTTTATTCACGGTGCTTTTCGTAAAATGCTTGCTAAGTATGATGTCAACCATAGAATTGCTTCACCCTATCATCCTCAGTCCAGTGGTCAAGTTGAACTTAACAATAGAGAAATACAATTAATTTTACAAAAAACTGTTAATAGGTCCCGAAAGAATTGGTCTAAGAAATTAGATGATGCACTTTGGGCTTATAGAACAACATAACAAAATCCTATGGGTATGTCTCCTTATAAAATGGTTTATGGAAAAACTTGTCATTTGCCTCTTGAGTTAGAACATAAATCATATTGGGCAATTAAAGAACTCAACTATGATTTCAAGCTTGCCGGTGAAAAGAGGTTATCTGATATTAGCTCAGTAGATGAATGGAGAACCCAAGCCTATGAAAATGCCAAGTTATTTAATGAAAAAGTTAAAAGATGGCATGACAAAAGAATCCAAAAGCGGGAATTCAAAGTTGGAGAATATGTTCTTTTGTACAATTCTCATTTCAGATTCTTTGCAGGAAAGCTTCTCTCTAAATGGGAAGGACCTTATGTTATTGAGGAGGTTTATCGATCTGGAGCTATCAAAATAAATAATGCCGAAGGTACTAACCTGAAGGTTGTCAATGGGCAAAGAATAAAACATTATATCTCATGTACGCCCATTAATGTTGAAAGCAATATTATCCAAACTATGACACCGGAAGAACACATAAAAGAAACCTTCCGTAACACTCCAGAATAACCGAAGAGAGGAGGTACGTGATATGGTAAGTAAACAGAGTCCAAAAAATCAGCAAAAATATTTTCTGTCAGTTTTGGAATATATTAAAAATGGGCCAGTTCCATTTTCCCCTAACTTTGTCCCGACCTCATCTTTACCCCTAATAACAAAATAGTGCTCAACTATACCCCTCTTCTGTTTGGTGCCCTTATGAAAATACCCTTCCGTGTTGTTTCCGTCTGGTCAAAGGCCTTTGACTGTTAGTGAGCTATTATGTGGAAATTTGTACCCCTCGCTGCCTATGTCACATACAGGTGGGACCCACCCAAAGAAAATAAAAAATAAAAAACTATCTCCCATCTCTACCACTTACACATGGGCCCTTGTAAATTTTTTAACAAAAGCAATCGAGTCCCTACAATTTTTTAACAAAAGCAATCGGGTCCCTATAATTTTTTTTAACAAAACCAATCAGGTCCCTATGGCCATGGCAGCGCCGGCCGTGGTGGTGGTTGGTCGTGCTGCTGCTTGTGGTCGCGGCTACGTGCTGCTGATTGTCGCGCTGACATGTTGCATCTTGCGCTACCCGCCGCCGCTGCTGCTTGTGCTGCCTGCCGCTGCCCATGGTGTTGTCACCGCCGATGCTCCTTGCGCCGCTGGCCACCACTACTCCTTGTGCCGCCAGCCACCGCTGCTCCTTGCGCCACCGCCTTGCCGTGCTGCTGTTGCTGCCACTGCCACCACTGCTGTTGCCGCCGCTGTGCTGCCACGCTTCTGCTGCCGCTGTGCTATCGTGTTGCTGCATGCAGCCTGGGCGAACAGAGGCCTCGGGGAGAGAGAGAAAGGAACCGGCGACGGGGCTTCTTGGTGAAAGGGGCTTCCCGGCGGCGATGGGGCTTCTCGACGAGCTACCTATAGGTGGGAGACAAGGGAAGGCAGGCTATGGCGGCGGACTGCCAGAGAACTCACCGGAGAGTTCACCGGAGATGAGGAGGAGAGAGAGTTCCATTTTTTCATTTTTTTATTTTCTTTGGGGTGGGGCCCATGTGTAGGTGGTAGTGATGGGAGATGGTTTTTTTTTATTTTCTTTGGGTGGGTCCCACCTGTATGTGACATAGGTAGAGAGGGGTACAAATGTCCACATAATGGTTTACTAATGGTCAAAGGCTTTTGACCAAATGGAAACGACATGGAAGGGTATTTTCATAAGGGCACCAAACGGAAGAGGGGTATAGTTGAGCACCGTTACTTATTAGGGGTAAAGATGAGGTCGGGACAAAGTTAGGGGGGAAATGTAAATGTCCCATTGAAAATTAGGAAAATAAGAAACAACCAAGAGGGCAACCCTGGTGGGCACAAGACACGAGGGCGTGCATGGCTAGCCCATGAGGGTTCTGCCCACCTTGGGTACCTTCCGGACTCCGTTTTTCTTCCAATTGCTTGTTTCCCAAGATAAAAAATCTTTATATACCCCTGATACGTCTCCAAAGTATCTATAATTTATGAAGTATTCATGCTATTATATTATCATTCTTGGATGTTTTACAATCAATTTATATCATTTTTTGGGAATAACCTATGGACCCAGTGCCAGTTGCTGTTTTTTGCTTGTTTTTACATCGCTGGAAATCAATATCAAACGGAGTCCAGACACCGCAAAACTTTTTGTGGATTTTTTATGGACCAGAAGACATCCAGTGGGCCGGAGAAGCACCTGGGGGGTGCCCTGAGGGGGGCACAACCCACCAGGGTGCGTTTGGGTAAAGAGGGGGTACGAGAGGCCACCGAGGTGGGCGCCCATGTGGGTTGTGCCCACCTCGGTGGCCTCCCGCACCCCCTCTTTACACTATAAATTCACAAATATTCCAAAACCCTTGGGGGTTAATCTAGATCAGAAGTTCTGCCGCCGCAAGGCTCTGTAGCCACCGAAAACCAATCTAGACACTTTTTGGCACCCTGGCGGAGGGGGGAATCATCTCCGGTGGCCATCTTCATCATCCCGACGGCCACCACGATGAGGAGGGAGTAGTCCACCCTCGGGGCTGATGGTTTGTACCAGTAGCTATGTGTTTAATCTCTCTGTCTGCCGTGTTCTTGAGATGTCATGATCTTGATGTATCACGGGCTTTGTTAATATAGTCGGATCATAGGGTGTTTGCCCTCTCTATCTTGTTGTGATGAATTGAGTTTTTCCCTTTGAGATTTCGTTGTTATCGGATTGAATACTTTTATGGATTTGAGAACACTTGATATATGTCTTGCAATTGAATACTCGTGGTGACAATGGGGTATCGTATTGATTCACTTGATATATGTTTTGGCACTCAACTCGCGGATTCCCGAGGTGACATTGGGGTAATCTATGCATAGGGGTTGATGCACGTTCTTGTCTTTGTTTCTCTGGTACGAATCTTGGGGCACCCTTTGAAGTTCTTTGTGTTGGATTCAATATTATGAATCGTAATTTTAGTTGGTGTTATTTTAGTATGAACTCTTGGTTAGATCGATTGGAAAGAATAGCTTCATGTTATTTTAGTATGAACTTTAGGATAGATTGATCGGAAAGAATAGCTTTGAGGTGGTTTCGAACCCTATAAACAATTTCGTCTTATGTTCTCCGCTAGATAGGAACTTTGGAGTGATTCTTCGTTGCACGTTGAGGGACGGTTATATGATCCAATTATATTAGCACTGTTGAGAGATTGCACTAGTGAAAGTATGGACCCTAGGCCTCACTTTCAAGCATTGCAATACCATTTTTGTGTCCGTTTACTATTTGCTACCTTGTTGTTTTTATTATTCAGATTATAAAAATATATTTCTACCATCAATATTACACTTGTATCGCCATCTCTTCGCCGAACTAGTGCACCTATACAAATTGCCATTGTATTGGGTGTGTTGGGGACACAAGAGATTTCTTGTATTTGATTGCAGGGCCGTTTGAGAGAGACCATCTTCATCCTACACCTCTCACATATTGATAAACCTTAGGTCATTCACTTGAGGGAAAATTGCTACGGTCCTACAAAACTCTGCGCATGGAGGCCCAACACGTGTCTACAACAATAAAGTTGCGTAGTAGACATCAACCCCCCGAACCTATTGAGCACCGTATTGCGGAGAAATATCTCGTTCTCCTTTCTCGTTGTTTTCTGGCAGATCTGAAAAATATGTCATCCCAAGACTCGGAGAGTGAGAGCTATGTTGCTGATTATATTGCAAACCTCAAGGTTCATGGGGATGTGGAGCATTATAGTTGGACTTGAGAGGAGGAGGAAGACTATGATCCTAAAGGGGAGGAGGAGACAACCTCAGACGAAGATGAAATTCCACTGCCTCAACCTGGGGACATGCACGTGGAATTCAAGAAGTCAAGTATCCCCAACAAGGCAAAGAAACCTAAGATTCAGTTTATCCCCTTTCGTATCTTGCAGGAAAACAAGCAATAATTATGCAAAAAGATATTAGAGCTCGAGCAGGAGATCGGTGACTTAAAGGAGGAAAATTCCATCCTCAAGCGTAAGCTGAGGAAGAAAGACAAACCTACCTCATCACCACCACCACCTTCTTCATCACCAAAGGAGACTTGAGTATCAGGTATGGGCACTCCCCTTGGCTTGTGCCAAGCTTGGGGGAGGCGCCCCGGTATCGTATCACCACCACTATCTTTTGCATTTATCTATTTTAGTTTGATCTTTAGTTATCTTTTGATTTAGTTGAATAAAAGTTTACTTCGATCCTTTCTTTTCAAGTGTTTGCTTAGTGATCTATCCATCCTTGTAATCGTGTGTGAGATAATAAAGCTTAGTTCGAGTTTTTCTTTCTTTACTTTCATGTTCAATAAAAAGAAAGGATAGCATTGGTCAATGATGCAATTCATGAAAGAATTAATAAGGGAAGAGAAGATTCACATGCAAGTAGACTATCTTGGTCATCTTTTATGATTGTGAGCCCCCATCAAAATATTATATGCCAAAATTGTTGACGTTGGACAAGGAAGGCAACGTAATGATTTATGTTTGTTCGTATTCAGAAAGAAGTTCTATTGTCATAGATACTTTAACATGTGGTGCTTGCTCCCCATCTTTGCTAGCCAAAAATTCCGCACTAAGTAGAGATACTACTTGTGCATCCAAAACCCTTTACCCAAATCCTGTTTTGAGAGTCCACCATACCTACCTATGGATTGAGTAAGATCCCTCAAGTAAGTTGTCATCGGTGCAATAAGGCAATAAAAATTGCTTCTAAATGTGTTAGATCATTAGTGTAAGAGAAAATTGAGCGTTGTACGAACTTGTGATGGCAAAATAATAAAGGCGACCGACTGCATAATAAAGGTTGCTACCATAAGAGGCAATATAACGTGACGTTCTTTTGCACTAAGAGATTGAGCATACAACCAAAAAGCGCATGCCAACCTCTGCTTCCCTCTGCGAAGGGCCTATCTTTTACTTTTATGCATTTACTTTTATGCAAGAGTTGAAGTATCTCTCTCTATTCCTTTTTATTTTTATTTTCTCTTTTGGCAAGAACCATGTTGCGAGGAAAGATCTAGGCACATATATCCAGTTGGATATGGGTGGGCATGAGTTATTATTTTTGACATCACCCTTGAGGTGAATACATTGGGAGGCGAAACTATAAGCCCCTATCTTTCCATGTGTCTGGTTGAAACTTTTTGCTCATGTGTATGAGGTGAGTGTTAGCAAATATAGAAGACTATATGCTGGTTGAGTATGTGGACTTGCGAGAAGGCTCCGATACATGACCCTTCCTGAAAAGATGATGAATTGTAGTTGCAAAGTTGACTGAGAACATAGTTTGTTGGTTTTCAATAGAGTTTATGCTTTATACTTCGATGTTGTGATGAATTGTTACTTGTTCATGAGATGTTTATGATAAAATTTATGTGATAAAATTTTTATAATAAAGTTTGTTTCTATTATAATAAGATACATGATGCTTCTATGTCCGTATTTTGTTTCTATCGACACCTCTCTCTCTAAGCATGTGGACAAGTTTTCCGTTTTCGGTTTTCGCTTGAGGACAAGCGAGGTCTAAGCTTGGGGGAGTTGATACGTCCATTTTGCATCATGTTTTCATACTATTATTTATGATGTTTTTATGCATAATAATGCTTTATGGAGTAATTCTAATGTATTTTCCTTCATAAGATGCAAGGATCACACAAAGAGGGAGAATACCGACAGCTGGAATTTTGGACCTTAAATAGCTAAGCCAGGCCACCTATTATGCACAACTCCAAATGAGCTGAAACTTCAGAGAGAATTTTTATGGAATAATTAAGAATTATTGGAGCAAATAACTATCAAAGGGGCCCCACCAGGTGGGCACAACCCACCTGGGCGCGCCAGGGCCCCCAGGCGCGCCCTGGTGGGTTGTACCCTCCTCGGCCCACCTCCGGTGCCCATCTTCTGGTAAATAAGTCATTTTGACCTAGAAAAATAAGGCGAGTACTTTCGGGACGAAGTGCCGCCGTCTTGAGGTGGAACTTGGGTAGGAGCACTTTACGGAGTAATTCTAATGACTTTTCTCTCAAAATATGCAAGGTAGACACAGAGGGAGAATTCCGGCAGCTGGAAATCTGGACCTGGAAAAGCTACGTTAGGCTACCTATTCTGCACAATTCCAAATGAGCTGAAACTTTACAGAGATTCTTTTTGTAATATATGAGGAATATTAAAGCCAATAAGTACCAGAGGGGGCCCACCAGGTGGGCATAACCCACCTGGGCGCACCAGGGAGCCCAAGCGCGCCCTGGTGGGTTGTGCTCACCCAGACCCACCTCCAGTGCCCATCTTCTTGTATATAAGTCATTTTGACATAGAAAAAATAAGAGGGGGACTTTCGGGACGGAGCGCCGCCGTCTCGAGGAGGAACTTGGGCAAGAGCACTTTTGCCCTCCGACGGAGTGATTCCGCTGGGGGAACTTCCCTCCCCGAGGGGCAACTCATCGTCATCACCATCACCAACAACTCTCACATCTTGGGGAGGGCAATCTCCATCAACATCTTCAACAACATCATCTCCTCTCAAATCCTAGTTCATCTCTTGTGTTCAATCTTTGTACCGGAACCTTATATTGGTGCTTGTGGGTGACTAGTACTGTTGATTACATCTTGTAGTTGGTTACTATATGGTTTATTTGGTGGAAGATTATATGTTCAGATATATTATGCTATTTAATACCCCTCTCATCTTGAGCATGATTATCATTTGTGAGTAATTACTTTCGTTCTTGAGGTCATAGGAGAAATCTTGTTGCAAGTAATCATGTGAACTTGATATGTGTTCGATATTTTGATGGTATGTATGTTGTGATTCCCTTGGTGGTGTCATGTGAACGTCGACTACATGGAACCTCACCCTATTAGGGCCTAAGGCAATTCATTGTGGAGTAGTTACTAGATGATGGGTTGCGAGAGTGACAGAAGCTTAAACCTTAGTTTATGTGCTACTTCATAAGGGACAGATTTGGATCCAAAAGTTTAATGCCATGGTTAGATTTTATCTTAATACTTTTCTCGTAGTTGCGTATGCTTGCGAAGTGGTTAATCATAAGTAGGAGGTTTGATCAAGTAAGAACAACACCTAAGCACCGGTCCACCCACATATCAAATTATCAAAGTAGCAAACATGAATCAAACCAACATGATGAAATTGACTAAATGAAATCCCCGTGTACCCTCAAGAACACTTGCTTATCATAAGAGAACGCTTTGGCATGTCTTTGCCACAAAAGGATTGGGCTACCTTGCTGCATATTATTTGCCATTACCATTACTTGCTTGTTACAAATAATCTTGCTATCAAACTACTTGTTACTTATAATTTCAGTGCTTGCAGAGAATAACTTGCTGGAAACCACTTGTCATTTCCTTCTGCACCTTGTTGGGTTCGACACTCTTACTTATCGAAAGGACTACAATTGATCCCCTATACTTGTGGGTCATCAGTTCACATGTTCAGCTACATACATGGAGTTGAGAAGTTTAAATAGACTCATACATAGAGTACAAACGTTCAAATAGGCGCATATAGTAGTAGTTCAAATTTTAAAAAGTTCAAATATTACATTCCAACATTGTTGTCCACTTTTGGCGCCCATTGATGCCCAATCAGATCTTCCTTTAGCTGCTCATGAGTTGGTCGATGTCGAATTTGTTGATGCTTTTGAATAAACTCTTCAAATGGGCCAGATTCTAGTTTGGAAGTTCGATAGGATCACCCATGTTCTCAAATTCTAGAGCCGCGGCAGCATCCTTACCTTCATCGTCGACGATCATGTTGTGCATGATCGCACGACATGTCATCACCTCCCACAAGGTCTCCGGATTCCATTGTTTGGCAGGTCCACGAAGAACTGCAAAATGGGTCTGCAGAATTCCAAATGTACTCTCGACATCCTTTATAGCTGCTTCTTGTGTTTTAACAAAGTGAGTTTTTTCTGGCCAACTGGGTTATAGATGGTGCTGACAAAGGTAGCCCACGGAGGATAGGTAGCGTCAACAAGATAGTAACCCATGTTGTACTCATGTCCTTTGACGGCGTAGTGGCAAGAAGGAGCTTTTACTTCAGTCAGCCTCACAAACAATGGTGATTGCTGCAACACATTGATGTCATTGTGAGACCCGGGCATGCCAAAGAAAGTGTGGCAAATCCATAGATCATGTGATGCAACTTATTTAAGAATGATGGTGGGCTTCTTAACATGACCCTGGTATTGCCATTGTAAAGCCTTCGGGCAGTTCTTACATTTTCAATGAATGCAGTCAAGAGATCTAAGCAAACCTGGCTACCCACTTGCTTCTGAGATTGCCAAGAGCCTCTCGGTGTCTACCATAGTTGGTTCTCTTGGATACTAAGGTCCAAACTCCTTGACCATGGCATCTACGCATGTCCTCTCAGACATCTGTAGGTACTGATACGTCCATTTTGCATCATGCTTTTATATCAATATTTATTGCATTATGGACTGTTATTTCACTTTATGTCACAATACTTATGGATGTTCTCTCTTATTTTACAAGGTTTACATAAGGAGGGAGAATGCCGGCAGCTGGAATTCTGGGCTGGAAAAGGAGCAAATATTAGAGACCTATTCTACGCAACTCCAAAAGTCCTAAAACTCCACAGAACATCTTAAAATAAATAAAGAAAAATCCTCTCCAAAGATGAAGGCCAGGGGGCCCACACCCTGCTCACGAGGGTGGGGGGCGCCCCCCCCCTAGGGCGCGCCCCCTACCTTGTGGGCCCCCTGGTGGCTCTCCGACGTCCATCTTCTCCTATATGAAGTCTTTTGATGAGAAAAAAATAGGAGGGAACTTTTCGGGATGAGACTCCGCAGCCACGAGGCGGAACCTTGGCGGAACCAATCTAGAGCTCCGGCAAAGCTGTTCTGCCGGGGATACTTCCCTCCGGGAGGGGGAAATCATCACCATCGTCATCACCAACGCTCCTCTCATCGGGAGAGGGCAATCTCCATCAACATCTTCACCAGCACCATCTCATCTCCAAACCCTAGTTCATCTCTTGTATCCAATTCTTGTCTCAAAGTCCGGGATTGGTGCTAGTAGGTTGCTAGTAGTGTTGATTACTCCTTGTAGTTGATGCTAGTTGGTTTATTTGGTGGAACATCATATGTTCAGATCCTATATGCATATTATTACCCCTCTGATTATGAACATGAATATGCTTTGTGAGTAATTACGTTTGTTCCTGAGGACAAGGGAGAAGTCTTGCTATTAGTAGTCATGTGAATTTGGTATTCCTGTGATATTTTGATAAGATGTATGTTGTCTAGCCTCTAGTGGTGTTATGTGAACGTCGACTACATAACACTTGACCATTATTTGGGCCTAGAGGAAGGCATTGGGAAGTAATAAGTAGATGATGGGTTGCTAGAGTGACAGAAGCTTAAACCCTAGTTTATGCGTTGCTTCGTAAGGGGCTGATTTGGATCCACATGTTTCATGCTATGGTTAGGTTTACCTTAATACTTTTGTTGTAGTTGCGGATGCTTGCAATAGAGGTTAATCATAAGTGGGATGCTTGTTCAAGTAAGAACAGAACCCAAGCACCGGTCCACCCACATATCAAAGTATCGAACGCGAATCATATGAATGTGATGAAAACTAGCTTGACGATATTCCCATGTGTCCTCGGGAGCGCTTTTCCTATTATAAGAGTTTGTTCCGGCTTGTCCTCTGCTACAAAAGGATTGGGCCACCTTGATGCACTTTATTTACTTTTGTTACTTGTTGCTCGTTACAATTTATCTTATCACAAAACTATCTGTTACCACTTATTTCAGTACTTGCAGAGAATACCTTGCTAAAAACCGCTTATCTTTTCCTTCTGCTCCTCGTTGGGTTCGACACTCTTACTTATCGAAAGGACTACGATCGATCCCCTATACTTGTGGGTCATCAAGACTCTTTTCTGGCGCTGTTGCCGGGGAGTGTAGCGCCTTTGGTAGGTGGAATTTGGTAAGGAGAAATTTATATAGTGTGCTGAAATTTATTGTCACTTGCTACTATGGAAAGTAATTCTCTGAGGGGCTTGTTCGGGGTATCTTCACCCCGTCCAGTAGAGCAAAGAGTTGCTCCTCAACCTACTAAACCTATTGAAAATGAAACTCCTTTTGAATTTCCTTCGGGTATGATGGAAAAACTGCTAGCTAACCCTTTTATAGGAGATGGAACAAAGCATCCTGATGAGCACTTAATATATGTGGATGAAGTTTGTGGATTATTTAAGCTTGCAGGTATATCCGATGATGTTGCTAAGAAGAAGGTCTTCCCTTTATCTTTGAAGGGAGACGCATTGATATGGTATAGGCTATGTGATGATATGAAATCATGGGACTATAAAAGATTGAAGTTGAAATTTCATCAAAAGTATTACCCTATGCATCTTGTTCATCGTGATCTCAATTATATATATAATTTCTGGCCTCGCGAAGGAGAAAGCATCGCTCAAGCTTGGGGGAGGCTTAAATCAATGTTATGTTCATGCCCCAATCATGAGCTCTCAAGAGAAATGATTATTCAAAAATTTTATGCTCGGCTTTCTGAAAACAATCGCACCAAGATCGATACTTCTTGTGCTAGCTCTTTTATGATGAAGACTACTGAATTTAGATGGAATTTATTGGATAGAATTAAACGCAACTCTGAAGATTGGGACCTCGACGAAGGTAAGGAGTCAGGTATGACACCTAAGTTTGATTGTGTTAAATCTTTTATGGATACCGATATTTTCCATAAGTTTAGCACTAAATATGGACTTGACTCTGAGATAGTAGCTGCTTTCTGTGAATCTTTTGCTACTTATGTTGATCTCCCTAAGGAGAAGTGGTTTAAATGTCATCCTCCCATGGAAGTAAAAGTAGCTGCACCTATTAAAGTTGAAGAAAAGGCTGTCACTTATAATGATCCTATTGTTCCTACCTCTTATGTTGAGAAACCACCTTTCCCTGTTAGAATAAATGATCATGCTAAAGCTTCAACTGTTGTTCGTAAAAGCAATATTAGAACTTATACACCTCCTGAGCAAGTTAAAGTAGAACCTAATATTGCTATTGTTAAATATCTCTTGTCTGGTAATATTGATGGGCATGTTATTCAGTTCGAAGGTGAAACTGCTAGAATTGCTAAACCTTGTGCTAAAGATAAACATAGACCTGTGGTAGGCGTGCCTGTTGTTTCTGTTAAAATAGGAGATCATTGTTATCATGGCTTATGTGATATGGGTGCGAGTGCTAGTGTTATACCGCATACTTTATACGAAGAAATTAGGAATGAAATTGCACCTGCTGAGTTAGAAGGTATTGATGTCACAATTAAACTTGCCAATAGAGATACCATTTCACCAATTGGAATTGTTAGAGATGTTGAAGTCTTGTGTGGGAAAACTAAATATCCTGCTGATTTTCTAGTTCTTACTTCTCCGCAAGATAGCTTTTGTCCCATTATATTTGGTAGACCCTTCTTAAATACTATCAATGCTACCATAGATTGCACAAAGAATGTTGTTGCTGTTGGCTTGGATGATATGGTTCATGAGTTTAATTTCTCTAAATTTAGTAAACAACATCGTGAGGAAGAATTACCTAGTAAGGATGAAATTATTGGTCTTGCTTCTATTACCGCACCTCCTAGTGATCCTTTTGAACACTATTTGCTAGACCATGAAAATGATATGTTCATGAATGAAAGAAGGGAAATAGACGAAGTATTCTTTAAACAGGAACCTATTCTGCAACATAATTTTCCTGTTGAAATTTTAGGGGATCCTCCTCCACCCAAGGGTGATCCCGTGTTTGAGCTTAAACCTTTGCCTGATAATCTTAAATATGCTTATCTTGATGAAAAGAAGATATATCCTATTATTATTAGTGCTAACCTTTCAGAGCATGAAGAAGAAAGATTATTGAAAACTCTGAAGAAGCATCATGCTGCTATTGGATATACTCTTGATGATCTTAAGGGCATTAGTCCCACTCTATTTCAACATAAAATAAATTTGGAAGCAGATGCCAAACCAGTTCGTGATCCTCAATGACGTCTGAATCCTAAAATGAAAGAAGTGGTAAGAAAAGAAATACTGAAGCTTCTGGAGGCAGGTATAATCTATCTCGTTGCTGATAGTGAGTAGGTAAGTCCTGTCCATTGTGTCCCTAAGAAGGGAGGTATTACTGTTGTTCCTAATGATAAAGATGAATTGATTCCACAAAGAATTATCACAGGTTATAGGATGGTAATTGATTTCCGCAAATTAAATAAAGCTACTAAGAAAGATCATTACCCCTTACCTTTTATTGATCAAATGCTAGAAAGATTATGCAAACATACACACTATTGCTTTCTAGATGGTTATTCTGGTTTCTCTCAAATACCTGTGTCGGCTAGAGATCAATCAAACACTACTTTTACATGCCCTTTTGGTACTTTTGCTTATAGATGTATGCCTTTTGGTTTATGTAATGCACATGCCACCTTTCAAAGATGCATGATGGCTATATTCTCTGACTTTTGTGAAAAGATTTGTGAGGTTTTCATGGACGATTTTTCCGTCTATGGTTCCTCTTTTGATGATTGCTTGAGCAATCTTGACCGAGTTTTGCAGAGATGTGAAGAAACTAATCTTGTCTTGAATTGGGAAAAGTGCCACTTTATGGTTAATGAAGGTATTGTCTTGGGGCACAAAGTTTCTGAATGAGGTATTAAAGTTTATAAAGCCAAGGTTGATGCTATTGAAAAGATGCCATGTCCCAAGGACATCAAAGGTATAAGAAGTTTCCTTGGTCATGCCTGATTTTACAGGAGGTTCATTAAGGACTTCTCAAAAATTTCTCAGCCTCTGACTAATTTATTGCAAAAAGATATACCATTTGTCTTTGATGATGATTGTGTAGAAGCATTTGAAATACTTAAGAAAGCATTAGTCTCTGCACCTGTTGTTTAGCCACCTGATTGGAATTTACCCTTTGAAATTATGTGTGATGCTAGTGATTATGTTGTAGGTGCTGTTCTAGGGAAAAGAGTTGATAAGAAATTAAATGTTATTCATTATGCTAGTAAGACTCTAGACAATGCTCAAAGAAATTATGCTACTACTGAAAAAGAGCTTTTAGCAGTTGTATTTGCTTGTGATAAGTTCAGATCTTATATTGTTGATTCTAAAGTAACTATTCACACTGATCATGCTGCTATTAAATACCTTATGGAAAAGAAAGATGCTAAACCTAGACTTATTAGATGGGTTCTGTTGCTACAAGAATTTGACTTGCATATTGTTGATAGAAAGGGAGCTGAGAACCCCGTTGCAGACAACTTGTCTAGGTTAGAAAATATTCTTGATGACCCACTACCTATTAATGATAGCTTTCCCGATGAACAATTAAATGTTATAAGTACTTCTCGTAGTACTCCATGGTATGCTGATTATGCTAATTATATTTTTGCTAAGTTTATACCACCTAGCTTCACATACCAGCAAAAGAAAAAGTTTTTCTATGACTTGAGACATTACTTTTGGGATGACCCACATCTTTATAAAGTAGGAGTAGATGGTGTTATTAGACGTTGTGTACCTGAGCATGAACAGGAATAGATCCTACGCAAGTGTCACTCCGAGTCTTATGGAGGACACCACGCTGGAGATAGAACTGCACATAAGGTATTGCAATCTGGTTTTTATTGGCCCATTCTCTTCAAGGATGCCCGTAAGTTTGTCTTGTCTTGTGATGAATGTCAAAGAATTGGTAATATTAGTAGACGTCAAGAAATTCCTATGAATTATTCTCTTGTTATTGAACCGTTTGATGTTTGGGGCTTTGATTATATGGGACCTTTTCCTGACTCTAATGGATACACACATATTTTAGTTGCTGTTGATTACGTTACTAAGTGGGTAGAAGCTATTCCAACTAGTAGTGCTGATCATAACACTTCTATTAAAATGCTTAAGGAAGTTATGTTCCCGAGGTTTGGAGTCCCTAGATATTTAATGACTGATGGTGGTTCACACTTTATTCATGGTGATTTCCGTAAAATGCTTGCTAAATATGATGTTAATCATAGAATTGCATCTCCTTATCACACTCAGTCTAGTGGTCAAGTAGAGTTGAGCAATAGAGAGCTCAAATTAATTTTGCAAAAGACTGTTAATAGGTCTAGAAAGAATTGGTCCAAGAAACTTGATGATGCATTATTGGCTTATAGAACTGCATATAAAAATCCTATGGGTATGTCTCCGTATAAAATGGTTTATGGAAAAGCATGTTACTTACCTCTCGAACTAGAACATAAGGCGTATTGGGCTATTAAGGAGCTCAACTATGATTTTAAACTTGCCGGTGAGAAGAGGTTATTTGATATTAGCTCACTTGATGAATGGAGAACCCAAGCTTATGAAAATGCCAAGTTGTTTAAAGAAAAAGTTAAAAGTTGGCATGACAAAAGGATAAAAAAGCGTGAGTTTAATGTAGGTGATTATGTATTGCTATACAACTCTCGTTTAAGATTTTTTGCAGGAAAACTTCTCTCTAAATGGGAAGGCCCCTATGTTATCGAAGAGGTCTATCGTTCCGGTGCCATAAAAATCAACAACTTCGAGGGCACAAATCGAAGGTGTTAAATGGTCAAAGAATTAAACACTATATCTCGGGTAATCCCATAAATGTTGAAACCAATATTATTGAAATTGTAAACCCGGAGGAATACATAAGGGACACTTTCTGGAGCATTTTAGACTCCGAAAAGGAATATGTATGTGGTACGGTAAGTAAACATACTCCAAAATAATTTTTAAGGCAATATTTCTCCGTTTTGGAATATTTAGAAAAATAGAAAAATAAGTAGCAGTCCGAGAAGGACACAAGGGTCCCACGAGGGTGGTGGGCGCACCCCCTACCTCGTGAGCACCTCGTGTGCCTTCCGGACTCCGTTTTCTTGCATGTTACGTATTTTGGTCGGTAAAAATTCATTATATAACCTCCCGAAGGTTTTGACTCCCGTATCACGCAAACCTCCTCTGTTCTTGTTTCGAGCTGTTTTCTGTCAGGGTTTTCTAGGCTAGGCATCATGTCGTCTCCCTCCTCCAACAATGGTGACAACGATGCTTGGCTAATGAAGATAGATCTGAAGAGGGAAGAACCCACGAGGGTCAACAAGGATGAAAGGATCAAGAAGGCCACGGAGGATCAAGCTCCAGCAGCAAAAGACATCCTTCAAATTGATCATAACCTTCTTATCCCAACTGAGATCGAAGCTTTCAAGATGATTGAGTTAGCTCGTATACAAAACAAGTATGTCACACAAGAAAATATTTTGTTGAAGGAGCATATCGTCGCACTCAAGGGCATTATTCGCAAGCTGGAGGACCTCTTACGCTCGATGTGCGATCATCCATCACCTCCACCTTCTTCACCAACAAAGAAGGAGATATAATCACATGGGTATGTGCACTCCCCTTGGCAACTGCCAAGTTTGGGGGAGGTTCCCCGGTATCATATCACAATCACAACTCCTACCTTTATCGTTTTTCTTAGTTCGATCCTATTAGTAGTATCTTGATCTAGTAGAATAAAGTTTATGGCATGATCTAGTTTTGAGTTTTGCTTTATGATCTCTCTTTGTAATCGAGTCTGTGAGTTATATATAATAAAGACTAGTGTTGAGTCAAGGGCTTGATTATTTTGCCATGATCTTGGGTGAATAAAAGAAAGAGAAAAAGAATAAAAAGAAACAAAAAGTTCATATTGATCTTATTCAGAGTAATGACTTCACATAGAAAGAGTATGATGATTAAAAGTTGTTGGGAGTTGGCAGACATAGCTTTGGTCATTGTTGCAATTAATAGGAAGTAATAAGGAAAGAGAGGTTTCACATATAGATATATTATCATTGACATCTTTTATGATTGGGAGCACTCATTAAAATATGACATGCTAAAGAGTTGATGTTGGACAAGGAAGACAACATAATGAGTTATGTATTTCTTATATCTGAGATAAAGTATGTTGTCATGGATCCTCTAACTTGTTGAGCTTGCCTTTCCCCCTCATGCTAGCCAAATTCACAGCACCAAGTAGAAATACTACTTGTGCTTCCAAATACCTTTAAACTAGTTTTGCCATGAGAGTCCACCATATCTACCTATGGATTGAGTAAGATCATTCAAGTAAGTTGTCATCGGTGCAAAGCAATAAAAATTGCTCTAAATATGTATGATTGATTGGTGTGGGAGAAATAAGCTTTATACGATCTTGTGATGTGGAAGTAATAAAAGCGACGGACTGCATAATAAAGGTTCATATCACAAGGGGCAATATAAAGTGATGTTCTTTCGCATGGAGATTTTATGCATCCAACCATAAAAGCGCATGGCAACCTCTGCTTCCCTCTGCAAAGGGCCTATCCTTTATTATTATCTTCTACCTTATGCAAGAGTCATGGTGATTTTCACCTTTTCTTTTTCATTTTATCCTTTGGCAAGCTCAGCATGTTGAAAGAACATGATATATATATATGTATATATATATATATCTAATTGGATGTAGGGGAGCATGAACCATTATTGTTGACATTACCCTTGAGGTAAAAGGTTGTGGGGCAAAACTATAAGCCCCTATCTTTCTCTGTGTCCGATTAAAACTCTGTAACCACAAGTATTGCGTGAGTGTTAGCAATTATGGAGGAATAAATGATAGTTGAGTATGTGGACTTGCTTTTTAGCTCTGACATAGACTCTTTCCGATGTTATGATAAATTGCAATTGCTTCAATGAGTGAGATTATAGTTTGTCGGAGCCCAATAAGGTTTATGATTTATACTTTTGCATTGTGAATAGATCATCACTTGAACATAAGTAATCATATGACAAAATCTATATATGTTGTTGTTATGAGAATAATCATGATGCCTTCATGTCCGTATTTTATTTTTATTGACGCCTCTACCTCTAAACATGAGGACATATTTATTGTTATCGGCTTTTCGCTTGAGGACAAGCGAGGTCTAAGCTTGGGGGAGTTGATACGTCCATTTTGCATCATGCTTTTATATCAATATTTATTGCATTATGGACTGTTATTTCACTTTATGTCACAATACTTATGGCTATTCTCTCTTATTTTACAAGGTTTACATAAGGAGGGAGAATGCCGGCAGCTGGAATTCTGGGCTGGAAAAGGAGCAAATATTAGAGTCCTATTTTGCGCAACTCCAAAAGTCCTGAAACTCCACGAAACATCTTAAAATAAATAAAGAAAAATCATTGCCAAAGATGAAGGCCAGGGGGCCCACACCCTGCTCACGAGGGTGGGGGGTGCCCCCCCTCCTAGGGCGCGCCCCCTACCTCGTGGGCCCCCTGGTGTCTCTCCGACGTCCATCTTCTCCTATATGAAGTCTTTCGATGAGAAAAAAATAGGAGGGAACTTTTCGGGACGAGACTCCGCCGCCACGAGGCGGAACCTTGGCGGAACCAATCTAGAGCTCCGGCAGAGCTGTTCTGCCAGGGATACTTCCCTCCGGGAGGGGGAAATCATCACCATCGTCATCACCAATGCTCCTCTCATTGGGAGAGGGCAATCTCCATCAACATCTTCACCAGCACCATCTAATCTCCAAACCCTAGTTCATCTCTTGTATCCAATTCTTGTCTCAAAGTCCAGGATTGGTGCTAGTAGGTTGCTAGTAGTGTTGATTCTCCTTGTAGTTGATGCTAGTTGGTTGAAAGTGCGTTATATCGACTAGATGGGGGTGAATAGGCAATTTTTATGAAATTCTTCACTGAGGAATTTGCTGGAGAGGAAATTCCTTAGCGAAGAACTACTAGCAGCGGAATAAGTACTCAAAAGTAAACATAACAGAATACAAGCATAGTCATCATGATGAAACGAAGACAGGCACATAGTACAGGAAGCGTAAGCACAGGATAACACAGGATGAAGACAAATCAGACTGAAGAAATTGAACTGAGGAAATTGAGAAAGTCTTCAGTCAAAGTCTTCAAGGACAGATATGAACAAGCACACAACACAGATATGAGGAAATGAAAGAGTTGAGGAAATGGAACCAGTAAGGTTGGTGAAGACAATGATTTGGTAGACCAGTTCCAACTGCTGTCTCAGTTGTACGTCTGGTTGGAGCGGCTGAGTATTTAAGCTCGAGGACACACAGTCCCGGACACCCAGTCCTAAACACGCAGCTCAGGACACCCAGTCCTCAACGTATTCTCCTTGAGCTGAGGTCACACAGACCTTGCCCAATCACTCTTGGTAAGTCTTCAGGCGACTTCCAAACCTTCACAAACTTGGTCACTCGGCGATCCACAATTCCTCTTGGATGCTCTAGACCATGACGCCTAACCGTCTGGAAGAAGCACAGTCTTCAAAGGTAACAAGCGTCGGATCCATGCAGGATCAATCTCTTCAGTGATGCTCAATCACTTGGGGTTTGAAGGTGTTTGGGTTTTGGTTTGGGTTTTTCCTCACTTGATGATTTTCGCTCAAAGTCCTCAGAGGATGGGTTGCTCTCAAATGACAAGTGTCAGTTTCTCTTTCAGCAGCCAACCAGCTAGTGGTTGTAGGGGGCGGCTATTTATACCCTAGGGAGCAGCCTGACATGATAAGACATAAATGCCCTTCAATGATATGACCGTTAGATGGATAGATATTTTGGGACAGCCGGCGCATAGCACAGCAACGGTCGGAATTTTGAGTAGCAACATCCTCAGGGCTATCATGTTCCTCACTGTGTAGGAAATCCGCACTGGCGAATTCCTAACTCCTCAGTCAGAACAAATTCCTAAGAGACCAGAAGAACTTCATCTCTGTCACTGAAGAAATTGACTGAACTCTATGAGATTTCCAATGGCTTCACTCGAAGGGATTGGTAGGTGTAGGATTTTGAGTTGAGCATCACGTGGAAGTTTTCCTTAGTATTTCCTCGACCCCGTTTAATAGTACGATGTTTCCTATGACTCAAGAAAGAGAAAATGAAACTACGGAAACAAAAGTCTTCACGCTTCATGTTCCTCGAATGAATACTAAGTCTTCAAGGTCACACCATTTTCTTCACTTTCAAAGTCTTCAGGAAGTCTTCAGAAATCCAAAGTCTTCAGTCGAAGAACTTCATTTTTAGGGGTCGACTTTCTATGTAAATATCAAACTCCTCATAGACTTATAGACCTGTGTACACTCACAAACGTATTAGTCCCTTAACCTATAAGTCTTCAATACACCAAAATCACTAAGGGGCACTAGATGCACTTACAATCTCCCCCTTTTTGGTGATTGATGACAATATAGGTTAAGTTTTCAACGGGGATAAACATATGAAGTGTAAATACTGATATTGAGGAATTTGATTGCAAGATATAGAAGAACTCCCCCTGAACATGTGCATAGTGAGGAATTTTCTTTTGAAGCAATGCACACTTGAAGAGTTGAATCATGGAGATCTCCCCCTATATCTTGTAATTCATACACGCATTTGACATATAATAGTGAAGACTTTGAAATGCATGATGAAATATGGTGACTGATGTATTTCAGCATGCGTGCAATAATATTTAACAAGGAATAAGCATGCAGAAAAACGCATCAAGAGTATCAGAGCACCATCGGGTTTAAGTTTACAAGTCGACCCAACAAAAGTCTTGGAAGAACGAGAGTTGTAACTTAAAAAAAACGCCCATATAGAAAGACCCGCTTGAAGACTAACTCAAAATTCTCCCCCTTTGTCATCAAATGACCAAAAGGATCGAATATGGGGACTAACGCCCCTGAAGAATATCAAGTTGATGAAGGAGCGCCAGCGTTGTTGGGGTCGTTTGTTGTAGTAGGGCATGCCGCGGTGTCGTCCAAGTCTTCATTTTCATCTGTGTCGCACGATGAAGAATATGAGCTGGCCACCAGAGAAGGAACCTTGACCTTCTTGTATTTCTTCGGTGGAGGTGCAGACCAGTCAAAATATTCGTTGAGACCCATTTTCTTCAGATCTTCTTCACCATACAGATGTGACAGGATTGCCCAGGTGCGACCGAAGACTTGATGGAGGTAGTAATGGTTTTTCTTCACTGCATTGTGTGTAGCAGTCATGTTGTGAAGAAGTGAACCAAACTGACGCTTAACCCATTTGTGATTTCGATCCACCTTCCGGTGAAGACTAAGCAGAAGTTCACGGTCAGTCATCACGCGCGGAGTAGTGGCTTGAGGAGTAGACTTGGGTGCATTGGCAGAGTCATGTGTGGTAGAGTCATCATTGGTGGAATAAGAGGCAGCCTTGTGAAATTGACCATCCAATGGATGAATGCCTTCATCAATAACAGCTGGTGCCTTGCCCTTTCCATCAACTGAGGAATAAGTCTACTTGGGGACTTCAATTGGGGGCAAGTAGCTGAGGTGATTCTGAAAATCAGCTTTGTAGTTGAGTGAAGACCTTGTCCTGAGGAATCTCATAATCCAAGGTGCATAAGGCTTCAGCTCAAATGGAGATAGTGCAACATTTGCCAGAGTCCTCATGAAGAAATCGTGATAATTGAAAGGAATGCCATGAACGATGTTGAATACCAGATTCTTCATGATGCCAACAATGTCCTCATCAAATGAGTCGTGGCGTTTGATAGGACTGATTGTCCTCGTAAGAATATGATAGATAGTTCTGGGCACGTAAAGCAATTCCTTCATGAGGAATTTGGTTCTTGGTGCTTAACCTGGCTTCAAAGGTTTCATTAGCACCTGCATGTAATGATTTGTAAGCTCAGGTTCACTATAGATACAACGAGCTTCTTCAAGGGGAGGACTGAGTGGTAAGGCACGAAGCAATTCAGAGGCTGCTGCACTGTAGTGAGTATTTTCAGACATCCAGTCCAGCACCCATGAATTCACATCTTCAGAATCTCCTGTGATGTGCAGCGTTGCATAGAATTGAAGAATCAGTTCTTCATTCCAATC
Source organism: Triticum urartu (assembly GCF_003073215.2). Classification (NCBI taxonomy): domain Eukaryota; kingdom Viridiplantae; phylum Streptophyta; class Magnoliopsida; order Poales; family Poaceae; genus Triticum; species Triticum urartu. Next base: position 494,107,697 of record NC_053025.1, on the reverse strand, counting down.
GTAGATGTTAGAGCAAAAGTTTAACAGTCTCGCATCGTGAAGAACACTAAGGACTAGTGTGAAGCACGACAGAGATTCCATGTCCACGTGAGGAATATGCTCATGATAGAAGATTTTCTTCTTGTTGAATAGCACCAAGGAATAGAAATTGGCTTGACTAGCAGTCCAGAAACACCTCTTGCTAATGCGAGCAGAGTTATATGGGTTGTAATCTTCGAAGAATACGTGATCGCCGAAGAAATCATCAGCCTTGAACTTTTTCTTGCATGAGAATGGATCCTTTGGCGTTAGCTGAGGAGTGTCAGTGAGTTGCATCACGACCTCAGGAATCTCAATCGCAGGTTCTTCAGGATGAGGAATTTCTGGTTCCTCTTTAGTGGCAGTCTACGTCTTCAGATGTTCAGAAGCAGCATTTTTTTAGCACTAGTGGCTGGAATTTCCTCGTGCACAGATGAAGTGGGGTGAGTTTCTTCAGAGCCCATTTGAACAGTTGGTGCAGGCGACTGAGGTATTTGCTGCAGCGGTGTGAACATTGGAGAGTTTGGATGCTGACTTTCCCAGAATTCATCACTGGTTACGGGTGTGGAGTAGCCAACGTCCACATCTTCATCTTCCATTTCTTCAACGCCAGCCTCTTCAGCTGTGAACTGAGGCATGGGCGAGGAGATGATATGTGTTCAAGGGATCACATCCACTTCAATTTCTTCATCCAACTGCTCAGACGAAGCAGCAGAAGGAGTTTCTTCATCAGATCCGCTGAGGATCACATATTCTTCATCAAAAGGAACAAGGTCCTTTGATGGCCTGGTTGAGATGGGAACAACATCAATTGGATTAGCAAATGAACTCGTCAAGGGCTTCATCTTCTTCAGAGCTGAAGAATTTGATGCAGCTGATGCTTTCCTTTTCTTCACTGCAGCACGCTCTGCAGCCTTGGTCTTCTTCACTTCTGATGCAGATGGAAGGATTGGAGTTGAAGTGGGCGCAGGAGCAGCTGAGGAATTTGGTTGATTTTCTTCAGGCACAACTGATGCAGTTGCCCTGATTTCTTCAGTTTCTTCAGGCGCACCACTAGTGGATGCCCTGGCAATTTCTTCATCGGCTGGAATGCAGTCATCAGCCCTGGAACTCACATTTTCTTCAGCCGGATTTTCATCAGCGGTGCTGGCATGTTCTTCAGTAGGCTGAGCAGATGCTTCAGCCTGAGGAATGTCCTATTGCGTTGGGGCTGCAACAGTGGAGATGAACTGTTCTGTGATCTTTACAAATCTGACTTTGGCTCCCAGCTAGTCAGCATAATAGCGATCAAATTCAGCACTCAGTTTCTTGATTTGAGATTGGAGAGCAACAAGTTCTTCAGGTGAAAGCTTCAGAATGTTTTTCTTCCGAAAGCGCTCTTTCTTGTACTGCGCTTTCTTCACTCTCCTCCCCTGTTCAAATTTCCATTTCTCTTCTTGTATGAAGTGAGTCAACATGTGACTTTGACCAGGAGTCAGCTTGAAATCAGGCAAGGGGGTGTTGGGGTCCTTGTGCCAAACATCAATGTATTCGAGGATCAACTTGGGATCCAAAAGCAGTGGCATTTCTGTTCCCTTGGCTCTAGCGGCCCTGACTTGCCTGTCTCTGATGATTTCTGCAAGTTCATCATCATCAGCTTCGTCTTCTTCAGACGGCACTTGGAAAGCGACCTGCTTCTTTTGAGGACTTGGTCGAGGACCGCGTCTAGCAGTTGACTTAGTCTTCAGCAGTGAGGGGCCAGCTGAGGAACTTGGTGCAGCTGAGGAACTTGCTGAGACACCTGAGGCAATAGATATGCCTGCAGTCCTTTGGCACAAGGCAAGATGCACAGGTGCTGAGGATTTAGTCGGAGCTACCGAAGACTTTGGCGGAGGAGCTGAGGACTTTTGAGGAACAGGAGCAGCATGAGGAATTGGCCGTGAGGGCTTTGAGGATTCTGGCCGTGAGGGCATTGCTGATGAGCTTGGCCTTGAAGGCATTGTTGGTGAAGCACTTGGCTTGCGCGCAGGCTTCTTTGACATAGCCTTCTTTGGCTTGACAGCAGAGACCTCAACAGAGGCAGCAGCAGAGTCTTCATTGAATTTCCTCACTACTTCTCTGGCTTGCTTAGCCAACTTGGCTTGGCGCTTGGCCCATTTGTCAGGATAGTCCTCACCGCGCTTGAGGCTGGTGGGATCAGCTATTTGGCCAGGTGCCAATGGAGGTCTTGGGCATGGAGGATTGAGTGCGAATTTCTTCATATACTTGGGAGTGACATATCTATACTCCCTCCACTCTCTAGCCCATCTCCTCTCTATCTTCTGAATGTGCACTTTGCGCTCATTCTTGGTTTCCTCTGTAGGTGTGCAGTACCCAGCATATATTTCATCAGGGATCTCAAACGCTGTATTGACCTCAGGCCTCTTTCCTCCTTTCTGTGGCTTCTTACCGTCAGCCATTTTCTTCAGTTGAGGAATTTGGACAATTGAATTCTCTGAAGAAGTATGCAACTTTTCTTAGAGGAACGCTGCAAATGAGTTAAGTTGATGAGAACCTAGTGATTCAGCAGCTGACATGAGTACCTGTGAACAGAGTATAGTTGCGAGGAATTTGGAGAGGTCATATGCGTTCTCAGAGGGTTTTTCAAAAAGAACAAGTTTGAGGAATTTGACCAGATGAGTCTTGAAGAATTTCACTAAGCGTTCTTTGTCTTTTGTTCCAGAGTTGTATAGATCGAAGATCCACACAATTGAGGAATCTAGAAGAAAAAAGATGCTTAGAGAAACGAATCAAGAACATATGACTTGTGAGGTGTTTAGTGTGTGAAACTATGAAGAAAAACACTTTTGAAGATTTTGTAGATAATCATTCGAATCAACGAGGGAAGTAAAAGTAACTTTTAATTACCCTAGACGAAGAACACGACGAACAGTGAGGTGTAGAGATGAAGTTCGTCTATGTAGATCTTCCACGCCCTAACTCGGCGGAGGAAGACGGCTACGATGGCGGCGGAGTGAAGATTTCCGCGGTCGGCGCGAGTATGTCAGCGACGAGGTCGAGGCAGTGAAGCTCTTCCTCACCGGCGGCGATGAAGTTGTGGCGGCGCTAGGGTGTGAGAAGCTCGAGCTAGAGAGAGATCGAGCGGAGTAAAAGAAGTGAGGAAGGTAAGGAGCGGTATTTATAGCCACGGTGAAAAACTGCTCGCCCGAAGAAATTGGACGAACGTGCCCCTGACCCTTCTCATTCGCATGACATGTGTCACCCACGCAGTGAGAACTGGAGATCGTGTTAGATCGTGGGTGAGTGGATAAGTATATCATGGGATGCGGAACGGTTTGAGCGGCAAAGCCGAAAATTTAGATAAGATAGGTTTTAAAGTTCCGTTCACAATTTCTTCAGCTGACAAGGACACAGTGAAGATTTTGAACGAGTTTCAAATAGAACGCACATGAAGAATTTGTGAATAGATTGGGTTGAGTATAGCATAGAGGGGGAAGGGTCCGATCACATTCACTTAGCAGAAAAACCAACTTGAAGAATTAGCAATAAGTGAATGTTGTAGAGGACATAAACTCATACATATAGCCAATGAAGAAAAACGATGGAAACAGTGAAGACAATGCAAAGTTGAAGAATAAGAATAATTGAGGAATTTCAACTTTTGATGGTGGCGTGACCCACCGTATAAGAATGATGATTTCAGACACCGCGTACAATTATCATAGGGTTCTGAGAATCAAAATCTTCGTTAATTTCTTCACACTAAGAGTGTTATTCTTCATTGCTTGAAGAAAAACATTTCTTCATGTGTTGCACATCTAAGTCATCAATTTTGCATAAGTGTTAGGATGAGTGTCCTTTTCAAAGAACATTCGAAGATTCTAGGATATTTAGCTCACACCGCAACTTGCTAAATCTTTTCTCATCCAAGGGCTTTGTGACGATATCGGCTAGTTGTTCTTCAATCTTCACATGCTCAATAGAAATGTTGCCCTTCAACACATGATCACGAAGAAAATGATGACGAATCTGAATGTGCTTTGTCTTCGAGTGCTGAACTGGGTTGTGAGCAATCTTGATGGCACTCTCATTGTCACAAAAGAGAGGCACATTCTTCATGTTGACGCCGTAGTCCTTGAGAGTTTGTGTCATCCATAGAAATTGAGCACAGCAAGAACCAGCGGCAATGTACTCAGCTTCAACAGTAGATAGTGATACACTGTTCTATTTCTTTGAGGACCAACAGACCAAAGATCGTCCGAGGAAATGACATGTACCAGATGTTGACTTGCGGTCCACACGATCACCAGCATAGTCAGAGTCAGAATATCCAATGAGATCAAAAGCCGAGCCCTTGGGGTACCATAATCCAAGTGTTGGTGTGTGAGCTAGATATCAAAGAATATGCTTCACAGCCTTATGGTGTGATTCCTTCGGTGTAGCTTGAAATCGGGCACACATGCAAACACTAAGCATTATATCTGGCCTAGATGCACATAAGTACAATAAAGAACCAATCATGGAGCGGAATACCTTATGATCGAAGTCAATACCATTTTCATCAGTGCACAGATGGCCATTTGTGGGCATAGGAATTTTGACTCCTTTGCAATCTTGCATGCCGAATTTCCTCAGTACATCCTTGAGGTATTTCTCTTGAGATACGAATATGCCATTGCGTTGTTGATGAATTTGAAGACCTAAGAAGAATTTCAACTCTCCCATCATAGACATTTGATATTCTTCACTCATCATATAGGAAAATTCATCACTATAACGTTGGTCAGTACAGCCAAAGATAATATCATCAACATATATTTGGCACACAAACAATTCACCATCATAAGATTTAGTGAAAAGAGTAGGGTCGAGTGAACTGGGTTTGAAGCCTTTCGTCATGAGGAATTCCTTCAAGGTATCATACCACGCCCGTGGGGCCTGCTTGAGGCCATAAAGGGCCTTGTAGAGTCTGAAGACTTTGTCAGGATTCTTTGGATCTTCAAAACCTGGGGGTTCAGCAACATATACTTCTTCCTCAAGCTTACCATTGAGGAATGCACTTTTCACATCCATTTGATATAAAGTGATATCATGATGGTTAGCATAAGCAAGTAATATGTGAATAGCCTCAAGTCTAGCAATAGGTGCAAAAGTTTCATTGAAATCAATTCCTTCAACCTGTGTGTAGCCTTGAGCTACAAGCCGTGCCTTATTCCTCACCACAAGGCCATTTTCATCTTGCTTGTTGCGGTAGATCCACTTTGTGCCAATGATATTGTGCTTGCGAGGATCTGGACGTTTGACCAGTTCCCAGACATTGTTGAGCTCGAACTGATGTAATTCTTCTTGCATGGCCTGAATCCACTCAGGCTCCAGAAATGCTTCATCTACCTTACTGGGTTCTGTATTAGAGACAAAAGCATAGTGCCCACAAAAGTTAGACAAATGTGAAGCTTTTGAGCATGTGAGAGGACCTGGCGCTTTGATGTTATTGATGATCTTTTCAACTTGCACTTCTTTTGCAATGCGAGGATGAGCTGGTTGTTGTTGAAGAATTTGATCAACATTTTCTTCAGCACCATTTTCTTCAGTATTTTCTTCAGGTGCATTAGCTCGACGTTCTTCATGCTCTGGAATGAATTCTTCAGCAGATTCTTCAGTAGGAATGACATCCTCAGTAGCCTTGAACTTGAGACTTTCCTCAGGTGCTGGTTCATCTATCACGGTAGGTAGGTGCTCTCTTTGCGAGCCATTAGTTTCATCGAACCACACATCTACAGTTTCAACAACCTTGTGAAGAACGTTGTTGAAGACTCTGTAGGTGTGCGAGTCCTTTCCGTAACCAAGCATAAACCCTTCATGTGCTTTCGGTGCAAATTTTGAGTTGTGTTGAGGATCTCTAATCCAACATTTAGCACCGAAGACTTTAAAATAACTTACATTGGGTTTCTTATCAGTGAGGAGTTTATAGGCAGTCTTCTTGAAGAATTTGTGAAGATATACTCTGTTGATGATGTGGCACGCAGTATCAATTGCCTCAGTCCAGAAATGATGAGGCGTTTTGTATTCATCAAGCATAGTGTGAGCCATCTCAGCAAGAGTCCTGTTCTTGCGCTCCACGACGCCATTCTTCTGAGGAGTGTAAGGAGCAGATAACTCATGAGTAATACCAAGTTCATCAAGATAGTCATCGAGACCAGAATTCTTGAACTCAGTGCCATTGTCACTTCTGATGTGCTTGATCTTCACACCAAAGTTGGTTGAAGCCCTCAAGGAAAATAGTTTGAAGACATCCTGCACTTCATGTTTGGAAGTAACAAGGTGTACCCATGTATAACGAGAGTAATCATCAACAATAACAAAGCCATATTGAGATGCTTCATTTGAAATAGCAGAACAATGATTAGGACCAAAGAGATCCATGTGAAGCAATTCAAATGGGCGAGTGGTGGTCATGATAGTCTTCGCTGGATGCTTGGCCTTCGTCATCTTCCCAGCTTCACAGGCTCCGCATAGGTGATCCTTGATGAATTTGACATTCTCGATGCCAATGACATGCTTCTTCTTCGCAAGCGTGTGCAAATTCCTCATGCCTGCATGACCAAGTCGTCGATGCCAGAGCCAGCCTTCTGAAGCTTATGCAAGTAAGCACACGGCTGGTTGTGGTCCTATAGAGAAATCAACAATGTATAGGTCTCCTCTCCTAAAGCCTTCGAAGACTTTGGAATTGTGAGCTTCCATAAGCACAACACAACGGTACTTGCCAAAGACAACAACTATATCAAGATCACAAAGCTTTGAGACATACATAAGGTTGTATCCTAGGGACTCAACAAGCATGACTTTGTCCATGTGTCAATCCTTTGTGATTGCAACCTTACCTAGACCCAATACCTGACTTTTGCCTTTGTCAGCAAAGATCATATGCTTCAGATGCGACGGAGATAATGGAGCATCCATCAATAGAGTCTTGTCACCAGTCATGTGATTTGTACATCCACTATCGAGGACCCACTCAGTGGCTTTGGGTTGATCATCCTACAGATGAATTAGTGCAGCTTACAAACTCATATACTTCATCAGTGAAGAATATGACATCAATTCATCAGATCAATTTCATCAAGCAACAGAACAGATAAAGCAGTGTGAGGACGTGAGAAATGAAAGTTCATTTCTTCATGATTAGCCTGCATCCTATCAGGCATACTCAGGTCTCCAGCAAATTCTTCAGACGATTACATACATGACGAGACCTAACCCTGCAGAAGAGATTAGTTCTTTTTCTTCACCACCCACATCTGAAGGGGTGGCAAAGAGTTCATCATTCTGCAAGCTCCATACGAGAAGGATGACATAGAAGCCAGTCCATTTCATTTCACATAAGAGGGGTTAGAATAAGCATAAGAGTAAGCAGAGAAATTCTTCGAGGACTTATGGGCATAATGATTTGAAGAATAATGCACATATCCATAATCCTTAGATATTCCCTGCGAAACAGACGGGTTAGCACGATGATGTTCATATGAGGACTTTGATCCATATGTAGAATTTGGTCCATATGAAGAATTTGATCTGGGGTTCCTATTCTTCATAGGTGACGTCATGATGACATTCACGTGTAGATTTTCAAGGCATCTTTTGGGAACCTAGATTTTCTTCATAGGGGAACCGTTCCTGCAGTTAGTGCCAACATATCTAGCAAATACTTCACCATTCTGATTTTTGAACAGTTTATAGTTGGAGTCAAATGACTCATCATCAGAATGAGGAGATTCACATGCATATCCAGATAGGTTAGATGGATTAACTGGGGCTCCCTTTGCAGCAACCCATGTAGTTTTAGGGTACTGCTCAGGCTTCCAATATGTACCATCAGCGTTGAGTTTCCTCTCAAAGGCAATACCCTCTTTCCTAGGGTTCCTATTGAGGATCTGCTTTTTAAGCACATCACGAAGAGTCTGATGCCTGTCGGCATTCTGGGAATGGGGGTCCCCAGACTTGCCTGCCTGCGGCCCGCGGCGTGGCTCAAAAGGGGGCCCAGCGCGGCCCATCTTCATCAACGCAGACCCAAGACCATCGCGAGGGGCCAAGCCTCGCAGGGCGGACGACACAGAGCTTCCTCAGGCACGGCCTCATCAGTCTAGCTCGCGAGGAGGCAGAGAGATCAAGGCGGGGTACCTCACGAGGTGCCCGTGACGCAAGCCATGACAACCAAAGGCTCCAGGCGGGCGCCAGCCGCGCAGTGTCCTCCTTTCCTCTTTGGTGCAAATGGAGCAAGCGCAGGCGAGAGCATCAAGCAAAGGCACCCGTTTCGGTGCAACGAGACCAAGACCAGTCCAACGGCAGGGAGGAAGTCATTGTGGAGCCCAAGCCAGCGTCACCACCAGAGCCTTTGGCAGGCGAGGACCAACTTTAGTCAGGATAAGTGTACCGGATGTTCCCCTTCAAAATGGCCAATTGTTGGCACCCTTCCCGCTCAATATTTGGGAAGAGGCCCAGGGCGTTTGCCTATAAATAGGACTAGTCACCCACAGGGTAGAGAGGAGATCGGAGATCGGAGATCGGATCGAAATCAGAGAGAGAATCGAGAAGAGAGAGAGAGAGAAGGGCGACTAAACTCCTCCTAGCAGTTCATCCCCCCAACCAAGAACAGACCCTGGCGAGGCTGTTCTTCCTTGTATTGCTCATCATCATTAGCCCAAGAGGCAATCCACCACACCACACACTAGAGTAGGGTATTACACCACAACGGTGGCCCGAACCAGTATAAACCCTGTGTCTCTTGTGCTGTTCTTTCCATAGCTTAGATCTTAGCGAGGCGGAGGGGTGCAGGTAGGTAGAAGGCGAAATCTCCACACGCACCCCAGTGTTCGAACCTCAAGGGTCTGCCGGAACCCGAAATCTGACATTTGGCGCGCCAGGTAGGGGTGCGCCAGAATTCGTCTTCCACCACCCCGTTCTCCTCTGACCATCGCGCCCATGTCTGACGCTTGTCGGGCCCGCGCCGAGCGCCGGGCCGCTCTCGCCTCCCGCGTCGCCCAGACGGCTCCTGTCGGCGGGCGTCCTCGTCGTTCCCCGTCACCTGCCGTCAATGCCGCCACCGGCCTGGCGGGGGATGAGCAGCAAGCGTTGTCTCAGCATCCGTCCGTGCGGCAAGACGGCCGCACCGCTACTCCCTCGCTCACCCCAGCTGGTTCTTCGTCCCGCGCGCTCCGCGCACCCATGGAGGCTCGAGCTGCGCTCATCCCGGCAAACGAGCTCCTGCACTACCGTCCCATCGATGACGTCTACGAAGAATGGCTCAACCGCGTCGCTGAGCTCGTCCGTGCCGCAGGGGGCTCTCCTGCGCCGTCCGTTCCGCTGCACCGCACCCCGCCCCGTGTGGGCGACGAAGCTCCGGCGGCACCCCAGCCGCCTCCTCCTCAAGAAGGCGCCATGGCTCCAAGGCGCGTGGCCCCTGGGCGGAAACCGCTCCGTCAGGTGCCAGCGCGGCAAGAGCAGAGCTGCCAAGAAGTCCCTCGCCCGCAAGAAGCTGCCCGGGCGGTCCCTGCTCCAGCACGTCGCGACCATGCTCCTGCTCCCGCACGTCAAGACCCCGCGCTGCTCCCAGCTGCAGCGCATGGGGACATGCAAGACCAAGCTCTCCATCACCCAAGGCCTCCCGTGGCCACAGCAGGCTGTCGTGCCTTCACCACCGAGCTACGCAGCGTCGCGTGGCCCGGCAAGTTCAAGCCAGACCTGCCTCCTCGTTACGACGGCACGGCCGACCCTGCGGAGTTCCTCCAGCTCTATGAGCTGGGCATCGAAGCTGCCAACAGAGACGAGAAGGTCATGGCGAACTGGTTTCCCATCGCGCTCAAGGACGGGGCCCGCACCTGGCTCCTGAACCTGGCTCCAGGCACGATCTCCTCCTGGGACGAGATGCGCACCCGCTTCATCGCCAACTTCCAAGGTACTCGCGACCGGCCACCCGCCGTGAGCGACATGCGCTGCATCAAGCAACAACCCAGAGAGACCCTGCAGAAGTACATCCAGCGCTTCAACAACGCACGCCTCAAGATTCCCAAGGTGACCGAGGAGGTCATCATCTCAGCCTTCTCCAACGGCGTGCGCGACGTCAAGATGAAGGAGGAGCTGGCGATGCATGAAGACCTGTGCACTTCCTTGGAGTTGTTCAACTTGGCAACCAAGTGCGCCAGGGCTGAAGAAGGGTGTCTCTTCCTCCTCGAGCTGCCTGCCGCAGACCCAGAAGAGAAGAAGCCCAAGGCCAAGGATGTGAAGCGCAAGGGGGCTGCCGTGCTCGCGGCAGATCCAGACACCAACCGGGGCAGAGATCAGCCCGAATCTTCCAAGGGCAGTCGGTACTGTGTGTACCACGACCTCCACACCCACAACACCAACGAATGTCAAGAGCTCCGAGCCGTGCGAGAAGGAAGGATTGGCGTCGCCCCGACCACGGTGATCGGGGCTACGGTCGAGGAGGAGGAAGGAACGCAGGACGCTGGGAAGACCGCTGCCCGCGCCAAGCGTGGCGCGATCGACCTCGCGAGGATCGCTGGCAAGACCCGCCTCGCGAGGGAGACTGGAGGGATCAGCCTCGCGAGGATCGCCCGCCAGGCAACGCAGGCCTCCCTCCACTGCCGCTGCAGCCAAGGAGAAACGAGGACCGCCATCAGGACGAGGGGGCCGGGGGCTTCCAGGAGCCGCGTGCGATCGCCTGCATCCTGGGCGGGGCTCAAGCCCCAGCCTCTCAACGCATCTTCAAGCAGTTCGCCCGCGAAGTGAATGTAGTCCTCCCCAAGCTCGAAGCCACGCGCCCTCTCAGGTGGTCGGCGTGTGCCATCACGTTCAGCTTAGCAGATCAGCTCAAGTGTGCGGCCACAGCCGGAGTCCTCCCGATGCTTTGTTCATCAATCATCAGCAACATGGTGGTCACCAGGACCCTCATCTATGGCGGGGCAGGGCTCAATGTCCTGTCCGTGGAAACATTCAACAATCTCCAAGTGCCCCACAACCAGCTTCAGCCAACCAAGCCTTTCTCCGGAGTCACTGACGGCTCCACGGTCCCGATTGGGTAGGTCCGCCTCCCTGTCACCTTCGGGGCACGCGACAACTACCGCACCGAGCTCATCGACTTCGACGTCGCTCACATTCGCCTGCCGTACAACGCCATCCTTGGGTACCCAGCGTTGGCCAAGTTCATGGCCGTAACTCACCACGGCTACAACGTCCTCAAGATGCCAGGAAGTGGCGGAGTCATCACGGTGCCCTGCGAAGAGAAGGACGCGGTGTGTTCCCTGGAACGAGCCTTTCAGGCCGCATCGCTGGAAGACCCGGATCGCGGAAGCAGGAGGCTTCCCGAGACCGCCCCCAAGAAGAAGAAGACATTGTCCGGCCCGGCCCCTCAGGAGGCAGGCCCCTCAGGGCCCGCGCCTGCCCAGGGGGAACCTCCTTCCATCGCATAGGAAAGCACGCCCGGCGCCCTCCTCAGGCAGGGCTCGGGGGCTCTCCCCTGGAGGGCCACCGACCTGGCTAAGGTCACGAGGGAGGCGCTTGGGCACCACATGGAGGCATGTTTCGAAGCACGTTTCCCTCAAGAAGGAGTAAGGCAAGGAGGGCCAGACCCTCAGGAGTTCGTCAGCAAGGCCATTCAGGAGCTACAGGAGTCAAGAGTCATGAGAGGCGGCCGCAGCCTACCAGCTGTGGCTCCCCATCCAGGCGAGGATGGTGGGCTGTGCGTCTGCACCGACATACCAGGGTTCAATCGAGTCGCCTCTCTGGAGCGCCTCTGGCCCTCGCGAGTGGGGTGCTGCGAAGGTCCACCCAACAGCTACGTTCGCATGCCTTACGGCTTGCCGAACGCGGCTGCCACGTACCAGCGCCTCATGAGGGGCATCATGGAGGCTCAAGAGGCCAGGCGTTCCGCAGCCCTGGCGGAGATGGAGATGGTTCGCGAGGAGCCACCAGCGCCTCCAGAGCATCCCGAGGCCCCTGGGCCTGGGGGCTCGTGAGGATCGGCTTCCGCAGCCCACCGAGTCTGCTACGCCAACACTCCTTCGTCCTCAACATCATCAGGTGACATCTTTCAAGTTTCATTTCTAGCTGGGAGTGCCCCCCAGGGCTGCATTATTCCCAGGCCGCGTGGGTCCATCCCTGCGGCATGTATCCCTTTTATTTTATGTTGTTAGCTTACCTTGTTGGGGGCGCCCCTCGGGCTGCATCATCCCCCAAGTCGCTCGGGCCAGACCCAACGACATGTATCCCCTTTTGCGTTTATTTCCGGCTATGCGTTCGACCCACCATGCTTGATTATTTGATGCCTGTCCACGGCACCACTTCTTCTCCATGCCGACCATTTGCACGTTAACGGGGGGTACCTGAGCATCGCGACTCAGGGCTCTTACTGGCTCTCCAGCCCTCACACTCTGGCCTTGTCCACGGCATCGCGACCTGGCATACCAGCAACGGCTGAGACCAGCTCGAGGGCCGGGACCCGAGGACATAGAGTGCCGGCATCTAACCAAATTTGCAGGGACACATCACAAGATAAGGCCCAGTGCTAGGCGCAACCCGCCTAGAGGTAGGGCCCCGTGAGTCCCGTGCTGGCTCATGGGTGCCCAGATACACCTCGCCAGGCCCTACTGTGCCAGCCACGTGTCAGGGCGGGGCTGTACATGCCCCGGGGGCTCCTCCCGGAGGGGAGCCCCCTCCCACGTACCAGTGGAAGCACCATGCTCCGCGCTGGCTGACGACACTACCGAGGAGCGGCTATGCCCATACACATACGGAAGCGCTATGCTCCGCGCTGGTGATAAACAACTGAGGGCGGCCCCCGGGCCGCATCAACCTCAGGGAGCCCAGAGGTCAGTGTCTAGCCTCATCGTAACGCCTCCCCTCGGGAGTGCCGCGCGAGGGGGCTGGGCATGGGGGCTGCACCTGGGTCACGCCCAGACGCACGCCACCCAGCCAGCCCCCCCCCCCGGGCCTGGTTCGTCGCGCGTCTCTCCCCGAGCGGAGCCAAGGTACGAAGGCCGTTTGAGCGTCAAGGGGGACTCCTGAGCATCGCGACTCAGGAGCCTAACTGGTCACGTAGCCCCTCACTCATTAGTTCCAAAAAGCTAACGGCGGTTGAGGTATACACGCGGCCGGGCTCTGCAGACGTAGAACGGTAGATCCACCCACATCACACCTCCCTACTTGCTGTTCGTGCGCCAAGGGGGACTCCTGAGCATCGCGACTCAGGAGCCTAACTTGTCACGTAGCCCCTCACTCCTTGGTCCCATCCTAGTTTCCGGTCGGGGCTAACGGCGGCTGAGGTATGCGCGGGGTCGGGCTCTGCCGGCGTAGAACATAAGCAAGTAGGAAGGAAAAGCGTAAATTTCAAGGAATTCAAAAGCAAATATTACAGTCCACACTGTTATCTCAATGCCAAACGCAAGTTTAAACGCCTCCCCGAGGCATGATACATGTGCAGGAATTAAAGGCAGGACAGGAGCCACAACGGAGTCACTTGTCGGCGGTGGAGCAGCGCGGAGTGGGTTTGCCTCATGGAGCAGCGGGGTCGGCAGCACCTTGCTTCGGCTTGGTGCTGAAGGCCCAGAACTTCCCCAGCAGAGCCTCCGCGCGACCCTTCACAGCCTCGGCAGCGGCAGCGGCACGCTCGCCTCTTACTGGCTCCAGCAGGCTGTCGAGGTCGACGTTGGGATCGCGAAGGTAGATGTGGGTGAGGACCCGCGTTAGCGCTGCAGAAGACAGGACACGCGCCTTGGCCTCGGCTGTGGGGCCAAAGCCAAGGGTGACATCTTCAAGAGCGCGAACCAGGAAGGGAAGCAGCTTGGCGGGGCCGTCCTCGGCGCCAGCCAGCGGGCTCTCCAGGCCGCTGTCGTAAAGCGTCCTTAGCGAGGAGCGAGCCTTCGCCTCCATCTCCGTGAAGGCCACGCGGTCCTCGGCAAGAACCTGGGCCTTGTCGTCCAGCTCGACCTTCCTCGCCCCCAACTCCTGCTCCAGCATGCCTAGGCGGTCACGGCGCCTCCTAAGCTTGACCTCCCTCTCCTTAACGGCCGCCTCGCGAGCCTTCATGCCTTCTTCCTGCTCCTGGCGAAGGCGGGCCTCTTTCGCGAGCTGGTCCCGCAGGCCTTGCAGCTCGTCCTCCAGTGCCTTGCGGCGACCACGTACGTCGACCACCTCCCCCAGGGCTGCATCACGAGCAGCCTTTGCCTCAAGGACGGCCTACCTCTCCTCATCGCAAGCCGTCGAGGCCTGGACCAGCGCCGCCCGAATTGAAGCGTCGGAGCGAATCCATCCTAAAGCCAGCTCCAAGCGCCCGACCACCAAGCGAGGGTCGGCGCCAAGAAGATCCTGCCGCAGCCGGTCCAGTTCAGCAGCAGCACGATCCAGAACGGCAGGACGAGTCGGAGAGACAGCAGTCGGTGGAGTAAGAGGGGAAGGCGGCAGCGCGACCATAGCATCCTGAGGCGGAGCCTGCTGCGCCCCAATGGCTGTAGTGGCGGCAGCAGGCAAAGGCACCTCGGGAGTCACTTGGGCCATGGGGGCTGAGCTCGCCCCAGCCGGCTCAGCCAGGCCTCGCGAGGATGACCGGGTAGGAGAAGCCCGTGCGTCGCGGTCACCTTCCTTCGCGGGCAGAGGCGCTGCCATGGATGGAACCTCAGGAGCTCCCTTCGGCTTCTTTGCTGTGGGCGCCAGCCTGTCCAAAAGATGTGGACGTCAAGCCTCAGTAGCAGAACAAGAAATAAAGACAAGAATCAAGCGCTTACGGGTCGTCGCCAGTGAGCTCAGGCAGCCTCCGGCCAAATTTGAAGCCTGAAAGCCGGCTGGAAGGGTCAACCTTGGGAAGCTCGGGAGCGGAAGGCGCGTCTGCGGTCCGCCTCGGGGCCGGGGCAGACCCGCGGGAGATCAGCCCGGTCCTGTCCTTCTTCGGGTTCGGGGGCAAGCTCTCGCCGCCCTGCTCGTCATCATCCTCGTCGTCATCGCTCGGAGAGAGGCGGAGAGCGCGGGACCTGCGCCAGGGGAGGGGTGCCCTCGACTCTCCGTCAGTCGCCTCGGAGTCAGGCCCTTTTCCCGCTTCCCTCCTTCCTCCTCTTCGCTGGAGTCGTCGAAGGACACGTCCACCGATTCCCCGGGAGTTTCCATGGGCACGGGCCCGACCCCGTTGAAGACGGGCATGGACTCCACTACCTGCTCCCAGTCGTCGCGGAGGAATAAGGCAATAGGAGCGCCCTCCAACCTCGCCACATCGCCCCCGACCAGAGATTGGAGGACCGTAGCCAGATCTTCATCGGCCAAGGCCGCGGGGCTCGGATGGGGCCTCCACATCGGAAGTGAGTACTGCCGAAGCGAAGCCAGCTGGTGCTCCAGGAATTCCCTCAGCAGCGACGCGCCGGTCAGCTTCGCCGCCGCCATGTTGGCCGGCCTCAGATCCGCGTCCATCTTCTCCAACACCAGCTTTGCGCGGGGGTCCGCGAGCTCCGCTCGACCCCAATCTCTGGAGCTCGTGGGTTTCTCCGTGGGCAAGATCAGCCGAGGGTGGATGCGCCCAGCATCTGCCAAGACCCACTTGCTCCTGAAGCCCTCAATCCTTTTCCCGGGGTTCGAAATGGCAATGGCGCCACCGTATGTGATGAAGCTCGCGCACGCGGAAGCAGGACCACGAGAGGTCCGGAGTTAGAAGTAGTGGCGCAGCAAGGCCACCGAGGGCTGCACCCCAACGTGAGCCTCACAGTAATAGGCGAAGATTGCCAGGAGAAGGACGGAGTTGGGGTGGAGATGCAAAGCTTGTAGGTTATAATGGCAGAGGATAGAGAAGAAGAATTCTGAGAAGGGAGGCACCAGGCCAGCAGCAATGGCGCTTACAAAGAACGGATAAAATGTGCTCCCTTGGCCCTCAAGGGTGGCGGAGCCGGCCTTGAACACCTTCGCCCCGTCGATGCCATGCGCCGCTGCCATCCGGCGCAACCGGGCGAGGCTCGCCTCAGACACATTCGGCGAGTCCAGGGCAGACAAGTACCAAGCTCCGGCCGGGGACTGACGAGCCTCCATGGCTTCCTAGGTCACGCGGTCGAAGTAGATCTGGAAATTTTGGAGGAAGGAAGGAGAGGCGCAAGAAAGGGGATCTGAGCAGCAACCGGAGAAAGCAAAAAGAAAACCCTAGGCAGATGCCACTCCCTTATCAACTCGCGCGGTTGCTGAGGCGCCCACGTCCAGTCAATCGCCACGCGGCGCCCAAGGCCGCAGGTTGTTAGGGCCCGCGGCGCTTCGCTCTTGCCCTTTCGCCTCCCTGCACGGCCAAGTCCGGACGCGCGTTGGGCCCAGGGGCTACTGTCGGTGTTCTGGGAACGGGGGTCCCCAGACTTGCCTGCCTGCGGCCCGCGGCGTGGCTCAAAAGGGGGCCCAACGCGGCCCATCTTCATCAACACAGACCCAAGACCCTCGCGAGGGGCCAAGCCTCGCGGGGCGGACGACACGGAGCTTCCTCAGGCATGGCCTCATCAGGCTGGCTCGCGAGGAGGCGGAGAGATCAAGGCGGGGTACCTCACGAGGTGCCCGTGACGCAAGCCATGACGACCAAAGGCGCCAGGCGGGCACCAGCTGCGTAGTGTCCTCCTTTCCTCTTTGGTGCAAAGGGAGCAAGCGCAGGCGAGAGAATCAAGCAAAGGCACCCGTTTCGGTGCAACGAGACCAAGACTAGTCCAATGGCAGGGAGGAAGTCATTGTGGAGCCCAAGCCAGCGTCACCACCAGAGCCTTTGGCAGGCGAGGACCAACTTTAGTCAGGATAAGTGTACTAGATGTTCCCCTTCAAAATGTCCAATTGTTGGCGCCCTTCTCGCTCAATATTTGGGAAGAGGCCCAGGGCCTTTGCCTATAAATAGGACTAGTCACCCACAGGGTAGAGAGGAGATCGGAGATCGGATCGAAATCAGAGAGAGAATCAAGAAGAGAGAGAGAGAGAGAGAAGGGCGACTGAACTCCTCCTAGAAGTTCATCCCCCCAACCAAGAACAGACCCTCGCGAGGCTGTTCTTCCTTGTATTGCTCATCATCATTAGCCCAAGAGGCAATCCACCACACCACACACTGGAGTAGGGTATTACACCACAACGGTGGCCCGAACCAGTATAAACCCTGTGTCTCTTGTGTTGTTCTTTCCATAGCTTAGATCTTAGCGAGGCGGAGGGGTGCAGGTAGGTAGAAGGCGAAATCTCCGCGTGCACCCCAGTGTTCGAACCTCAAGGGTCTGCCGGAACCCGAAATCTGACAATGCCCTTTGAGGCTTTTGTACATGCCTGTCATGTACAATTCCTTCAGCCCTGCATCGTCAGTGATACTAGCAATGTCCTCAGATGAGGAATTAGTGATAGCAGAGGCATGTGAAGAATTTGAAACATTGGCAGCATTTGAACATTCAGGTGAAGAATTAGCAGATTCACGTTCAGCGCATTTCAAACATGGAGGAACAAATTCTTCCTGAGAAGCGCTGATTTGTTGAGCAAGTAATGAATCGCGCTCCTTCTGAAGATCTTCATAACTCACTCTTATCTTCTCAAGATCTTGCTTTCATTGAAGAAATTCATAAGAATGCTTCTCATGATCGGATAAGAGAGTGTTATGATGACTTTGAAGATTGTCAAACCTAGTCTGAAATCTCTGAAGATTTTCAGTCAAGGCTTTAGTGCGATTCATTTCTTCACCCAACATATCATCACTTTTGTCTAGCATGTTTTGAACCTTTTCTAAAGTCCTTTGTTGTTTTACAGCAATCATAGCAAGTTTAGAATAGCTGGGCTTAAGGTTTTCATTAGATTCATTCTCACTTGATTCAGATGAGGTATATTTGAGTACCTTGGCACCCTTTGCCATGAAGCAATAGGTGGGAGCGTAGTCATCATCCCCTTCATCGGCCTTGTTGGTGAGGTCTTTTTCTTCAGTGTTGAAGATAGACTTGCTGACGTATGCAGGAGCGAGAGCTAGGCTCGCCACTCCGGATTCAGAATCCTCAGATGACTCCTCTTCCTCATTTTCTTCAGATTCAGCCTCCATTTCCTTGCCAATGAATGCCCTGGCCTTCTTGGAGCTGCTCTTCTTGTGATATGAAGGCTTTGAGGATTTTGATGATGAAGATTTTGTGGATTTCTTCTTTTGCTTCACATCATCAGAACTATAATCCTTGTATTTCTTCTTCTTTGATTCCTTTTCCCACTGAGGACAATCTAGAATGTAATGTCCAGGTTTCTTGCATTTGTGGCAGAGCCTCCTCTTGTAGTCACTGGATGAGGAATCACTGCTCCTTGAGGGTCTTCCAAGGCGACCACGTATTGAGAACTTTTGGAACTTCTTCACCAGCAGAGCCAGATCATGGCTTAGTTCTTCAGGATCACCAAGGCTGCTACCAGAGTCTTCACCTTCGGACTCAGATACTGCCTTGGCCTTCAGTGCACGTGATCTGCCATAGCTTGTACCATAGAGATCTCTTTTTTCAGCAAGTTGGAACTCATGAGTATTTAGCCTCTCGAGAATATCAGCGGGATCAAGTGACTTGTAATCAGCACGTTCTTGTATCATCAATGCCAGAGTGTCAAATGATGAATCAAGCGATCTCAGCAATTTCTTCACCACCTCATGGTCGGTGATGTCAGTGGCACCAAGTGCTTGAAGCTCATTTGAGATGTCAGTGAGGCGATCAAAGGTTTGTTGAACGTTTTCATTTTCAAGTCTTTTGAAGCGGTTGAAGAGATTGCGAAGAACATCAACTCGAGAGTCACGCTGTGTTGAGACTCCTCCATTCACTTTTGACAACCTGTCCCAGATAAGCTTCGATGTCTCCAAAGCACTCACTCTGCCATACTGTCCTTTGCTCAGATGGCCACATATGATATTCTTCGCTTGAGAGTCGAGTTGCTTGAATCTCTTCACATCAGCAGCATTCAGAGAAGGTGTGACTAAGGGAACACCATTTTCCACAACATACCAGAGATCGTTATCAATTGCCTCAAGATGCATTCGCATCTTATTCTTCCAGTAGGGGTAGTCCGTCCCATCGAAGGTAGGACACCCAGCAGAGACCTTCATCATACCTGCGGTCGACATAACTAAAACTCCAGGCGGTTAAACCAAGATCACACAGAACAAGGGAGTACCTTGCTCTGATACCAATTGAAAGTGCGTTATATCGACTAGAGGGGGGGGTGAATAGGCGATTTTTATGAAATTCTTCACTGAGGAATTTGCTGAAGAAGAAATTCCTTAGCGAAGAACTACTAGTAGTGGAATAAGTACTCAAAAGTAAACATAACAGAATACAAGCATAGTCATCATGATGAAATGAAGACAGGCACAGACTACAGGAAGCATAAGCACAGGATAACACAGGATGAAGACAATCAGACTAAAGAAGTGGAACAGAGGAAATTGAGAAAGTCTTCAGTCAAAGTCTTCAAGCACATATATGAACAAGCACACAACACAGATATGAGGAAATGAAAGAGTTGAGGAAATGGAACCAGTAAGGTTGGTGAAGACAATGATTTGGTAGACCAGTTCCAACTGTTGTCTCAGTTGTACGTCTGGTTGGAGCGGCTGAGTATTTAAACTCGAGGACACACAGTCCCGGACACCCAGTCCTGAACACGCAGCTCAGGACACCCAGTCCTCACCGTATTCTCCTTGAGCTAAGGTCACACAGACCTCGCCCAATCACTCGTGGTAAGTCTTCAGGCGACTTCCAAAGCTTCACAAACTTGGTCACTCGGTGATCCGGAATTCCTCTTGGATGCTCTAGACCATGACGCCTAACCGTCTAGAAGAAGCACAGTCTTCAAAGGTAACAAGTGTCGGATCCATGCAGGACCAATCTCTTCAGTGATGCTCAATCACTTGGGGTTTGAAGGTGTTTGGGTTTTGGTTTGGGTTTTTCCTCACTTGATGATTTTCGCTCAAAGTCCTCAGAGGATGGGTTGCTCTCAAATGACAAGTGTCAGTTTCTCTTGGAGCAGCCAACCAGCTAGTGCTTGTAGGGGGCGGCTATTTATAGCCTAGGGAGCAACCCTACATGATAAGACATAAATGCCCTTCAATGATATGACCGTTAGATGGATCGATATTTTGGGACAGCTGGCGCATAGCACAACAACGGTCGGAATTTTGAGTAGCAAAATCCTCAGGGCTATCATGTTCCTCACTATGTAGGGAATCCACACTGGCGAATTCCTAACTCCTCAGTCAGAACAAATTCCTCAGAGACCAGAAGAACTTCGTCTCTGTCACTGAAGAAAT
This sequence comes from Triticum urartu, assembly GCF_003073215.2. Taxonomy (NCBI): domain Eukaryota; kingdom Viridiplantae; phylum Streptophyta; class Magnoliopsida; order Poales; family Poaceae; genus Triticum; species Triticum urartu. Next base: position 494,087,413 of record NC_053025.1, on the reverse strand, counting down.
TGACTGAACTGTATGAGATTTCCAATGGCTTCACTCGAAGGGATTGGTAGGTGCAGAATTTTGAGTTGAGCATCACGTGGAAATTTTCCTTAGTATTTCCTCGACCCCCTTTAACAGTACGGTGTTTCCTATGACTCAAGAAAGAGAAAATGAAACTATGAAAACAAAAGTCTTCACGCTTCATGTTCCTCGAATGAATACTAAGTCTTCAAGGTCACACCATTTTCTTCACTTTCAAAGTCTTCAGGAATTCTTCAGAAATCCAAAGTCTTCAGTCGAAGAACTTCATTTTTAGGGGTCGACTTTCTATGTAAATATCAAACTCCTCATAGACTTATAGACCTGTGTACACTCACAAACGCATTAGTCCCTTAACCTATAAGTCTTCAATACACCAAAATCACTAAGGGGCACTAGATGCACTTACATTGGTTTATTTGGTGGAAGATCATATGTTCAGATCCTATATGCATATTATTACCCCTCTGATTATGAACATGAATATGCTTTGTGAGTAATTACGTTTGTTCCCGAGGACAAGGGAGAAGTCTTGCTATTAGTTGTCATGTGAATTGGGTATTCGTTTGATATTTTGATAAGATGTATGTTGTCTAGCCTCTAGTGGTGTTATGTGAACGTCGACTACATAACACTTGACCATTATTTGGGCCTAGAGGAAGGCATTGGGAAGTAATAATTAGATGATCGGTTGCTAGAGTGACAGAAGCTGAAACCCTAGTTTATGCGTTGCTTCGT